>NW_005841992.1:1719285-1722832 GCF_000455745.1 Alligator sinensis
CCCCCAAAATCCCCCCCCCCCCCCCCCCCCACTCAACGTGTCCCCACCCGCCCTTCCTGAGTGCAGCTGCTGGAAACAGCCCACTGCAGCCTCCAGCCCCAAGCACAGAGTGGCAGTCTGCCCTTGCCCCATACACAGATTGGAGGGTGGGGCACATGCCCCCCATGCCTGTCCCAGGGTTCACACAGTGGCAGAAGCCACACTGCCCACACCCTCTCTGGATAAACCACCGACTTGGTCTCGCGACCCACCCTGCCCTAGCTGTGCAGTGCCTGTCCCACTCCCTTACCACGGGGCCTCAATCTACCCCTCCCCTATGCCCCTTCTGCCAAACAGACTGACCAGCCTGATGCTGCTCTCCAAGATGCCAGGCTGCACTACTGGCCATGTACATGCTGTGGCTGCGCACTTGCATGCAACATTTATCAGCAACATTATTGGCTACATCAGACAATAAAAGCCTATTGCCAATAACGTCAATTTTTCTTACATCGGTCCATATCGTATTGGTACTGATACATTGGTGCACCTCTAATTTCATTTTATGTCCCCTATTTCTGATATTATGGGAGAAGATAAATAATAAATCCCTATTTACTTTCTTGACATCATTTATTAGCCTAGCCTATTTAGTCTCTCCTCGCATAGCCTCCATTTCCCTGATCATCCTTGGTGCCCTTTTGTATACTTTTCCTGGTTCTTCTACATCTTCTTTAAGGTGGAGGGACCATAACTCAAATCAATATGCGGCATGTCCAGAGAGAATAGCCACCCCAGGGCAATAATACCCAAACACAAACATATAACAGTTATCTCCATTATAACAGCTTTGATCTCAAACTGAAGGTCTGAGCAGGTCTCAGCTGTCTCAAGTGATCAGGGTTTTCTTCCCTAGAAGAATCAGAGGGTGCAGCTACACATTCATTAAATGCGCCATAATTATGATGCATTAAGTTTAATACCTATAATAACAGGTAGTAACTTAATGTCCCATAATTGGTGCCATTGAGCATTAGCGCAAATGAACACTGTGTGATGCTTAATGCGCACTGGACTAACCTACTGCACATTAGCACGATTTTTGCCAGCCACACTAGTGTGCAGTAGAATTAGTCCAATGGGCATTAAATATCTCATGTAGACAAGCCAAGATTGTCTTTTATAACCATGTTCAAAAAAATATTATCATTTTCGCAACCCATTGGAAATCTTAACATTATTTAAATAATTATCCAAGAGGCAAGCACCTTAGTCTGATATCTTTTATTAGAACAACTATATAGTTGGAATAAAGTTAGATAAGCTTTCAAATGCAAGACATTCTTTCTTGCATCTCACATAATTTCTGGACCATCATGGCTACAACACTGCTCCTAATACTACTTTAAAAAATTAGTAACACCAAAAATACTTGCCTTTTGAGATTCAATTGCTGCAGTACTAAGCATTAGTATGCGTTTTATAGTCTCCAAGATTAATCTAACAAGGGAATAAACAAATTAATTCCCAGGTCTTCAATGATTTACTTTCAAATCAACATAGTATTTATTGTAACATAATGATTTGGATTCTGCAAAGACCATTCAACTTAAAAAAAACCACAACAACAACAACAACAAAAAACACACACCATGCTTTACCTTAACATTTAGAAAACTAAGCAGTTATTCCCAAGGTTTATTATGCTGAATAAAAGTTTTAGAAGTCAATATTCTCTTTGTGCCTCACTTCAGATCATTAACTTATGTTCAACAGTGCATTACTGAGCAAAGAATGTACAGAACTTGGCAGGCCATGCATGAATTTGCAATGCTATGGAAAAAGAAGTCTAGGTTAAGAAGTTACCTAGGATTCTTGCCCTTTGGCTAGTGATGATAGCATTGTGGTGTGCTTTTATTTCCAAAGTAGGAAGAATGGAAGCCCACACCTACCATTCACTGTGCCCTTACTCTTTTCTAGCTGGAAATCGTGCAATAATACAGCTATAACAGGATAGCAGAGTTTAATTAAATAAAGTGATCATGTTAGGCTTTTTGTAACCCTCTATTCTGGATCTGTGCGTCTTACCCCTCTCCCTTACCACGCACTCCCAATTTAAAGAAGTCTTACTTCGAGTCATCATCATTTTTTCTCAGTTTGGTTCGGAGGGCATTCATAAGCTGGACCCTATATCAGGTAAGGAGAAAAAAAAAAAAAAGAACCCACCTCATTAGTGAGAAAACTAACACAAAACAATGCCACCCCCAAACCTTGAATACAATCTAAAAAAAAACAAACCAACAAAAAACAAGTTCTGGTCACCTCTTTCTCCTGCTACTTGGTACAAAAGTAGGATATCAGAGACCTAGAACATATTATGAGTTTAATGATAAACAGCGTGTTTCTCTGAAAGTATCAGGGTAAACACCAGCCCCAACAACCCCAAGCTCTTTCAACCACTGAATCCTTACTCCAAAGCTTGAAGGTGGGTTATCCGAATAGCCAGTTAAACAATGCAGAAGAACTACAAGCTTGGAACAGCTAGTCATTAAACTAGGTGGTTCACCTTTTATGTAGGTTTGTTCTTATTTAAACAAAATTTCAAAATATAATTTAAGAATGTTTTACCTATGCAATGCCAATGTCTTGTTTTGGAAAGAAATCTTTGCTTGTTCCATTTCTCTTTCCAGTTCTTCCACAGTACTAAAACAAAAGCAGCAGCATGATAAATAAGAGTTTCATAATCCAACAAAAACTCCACTATAACCCTCTCTCCCTGCTCCCCCAGAAAACTATGTTGTTACAATTACCTGCCAAACTCCATATCCTCAAGATTCTAGTCCTGTTGCTACCAAAGAAGCAACAACAGTCACAGTCCTCTTAAGCTGCTCCAAGGAGCTTAGCAAAAACAGGGAAGATTCAAAATGCTCAACCATCCTCCCCCCTACAACTGTTCTGGCCTGCTGTGGGTATACCATGCCAGTAAGAACCAACGCTCAACCTCTAGGGTTATGAAAAATGCAAGCCAGGTCACTTCCTTCAGCCACCCTCTGAATGTATAACATGGTGCAAACAGCCCATGACCCCACTCTTCTTACATAAAAACTTTCTCCTGCTGTCAGTTTTCTTAGCCCTCTAGTTCAAAAGGTGCCCTGTAGTGCTGAAGGCAAGGCTGAAACCTTCCAATGTTGATGAATGGGTCTGGTACAGGTATATCTAATGTTTTTAAATAGCAAAGGTTAAAACTAGGACATAGGAAGTTGCATATTAAAACTATTAAAACAAAAATAGTCAAGCACTGCTACATTATTTATTAGCTTGCATGAAAAAAACCCAACACTCAGTTAGAAAGGGGTATATTTACTGTTGCCAATGCTTTGCTTGAAACAGAATCTGTATTTGAATTTCTGTTCCTGATATTTATTGATCTGAATTTGTAACAAGAAATGTGATATTAAAAGAAGTTCTGATCACTGCATCAAATTGCAAGATTCATAGATTCACAGATGTTAGGGTCGGAAGGGACCTCAATAGATCATCGAGTCCAACCCCCTGCATAGGCAGGAAA
>NW_005841992.1:1724100-1726033 GCF_000455745.1 Alligator sinensis
ACCGTCCCAAATTGCTCCCGCCAGTGGCTGTGCAATGATGTCGGCCAGTGCCTTCAGTACCCTCGGATGGAGCTCATCTGGGCCTTCCGACTTAAAGGCATCCAGTTCCTCCAAGTGCCTCTGCACCATCTCAGGGTCTACGCTTGGTTGTCTGGCACCCTGCTGCTGCCTCTCTACAATCCCAGTGAGATACTTGTCTTGCCCCTCGCTTAGGAACACTGAGGCAAAGAACTCATTGATGAGTTCAGCCTTGTCCCCCCTGTCCGTCACCAAATACTTATGCCCATTTAGTAGAGGTCCTATTCCACCCTGGGCCTTCCTTTTACTCCCTATATATCTAAAAAACAATTTTTTGTTATCCTTAACTTGGGATGCCATCCTCAGCTCCATGGTAGCTTTGGCCTGTCTAACTGCCTCCCTACAAGCGCAAGAAGAGGAGGTATACTCCTCTTTAGTAATCTATGCGCATAGATTACTATGCACATAGATTACTCTTTAGTAATCAAGAGTGCATTCCTTTTTAAAAACATTAATAAAAAAGGGATGAGCAACCTGAAATTCCAATGCGCATTTGGGCTGCATCCAAATGAGCGTGTCCATGTGGTATGGCGCTGCAGACTCATCTACAGTGCCACACAGGCATTTCCTGCACTACCACCTTGCAGCATGGGAATTTTTGACTTCTAGAGAACCAGTTTTTTTTTGACCTCTAGAGATCAACAAAACCTGCACAGAAAAAATACAGGGTAGAGCACATGGGGACAGCACACACTGCCCCAAACTGGAATGTGGCCAGCTGGAGCCACCCTCCAGCTGCCAGCCAGGCTCTGAGCTGCTGGTGTGATGCAGCTGCAGCTTCCCCAGCTCAGGCTGCTGGAGCCAGCAACTGTGCTGGCCCCAGCCTCCTCTACCCCACCCAAGGTAACCTGCTGTGTTCTAGAGGGGGTGTGGCATGGGCATTTCCCAGGGACAGCTAGAAGTAGCACAATGTATTCCACTGATAGTTGTCCCGGGGGAACCAAACATTCTTGCTTGGCTGGATGCGGCCTTGGAAACCAAATGCAGTTTTATGTTTGGATCGAGTTACCTATCAAATGACAAAACAAAGTCATAGTTTGCAAATAAGTTTAGTGCTTTAAGTTACATGGCTAAATTCCAAGACACATTCTAAAGGTTTAAGGAATAGAAGCAACATTGGATAAAACTATTTGTGGCATGGAATAAAGTTTCTACTTTTCATCCCATCCAGGAAGAGCACACACCAACGGCTGAAACTTCCTTAGCCTGACGAAGGGTTTTTGAACCCAAAAACTTGCTTTATAACTTTTCTCCAACTATTTGGGTTGGTCTAATAAAAGATATCAAATTCACCCAAGGAATCTTGTCTGCCTATGTCCTTAGACCAACACGGCTACAACCTAAACCCCTACCTTTCCTCAATGCTCTCTCCATGAGAGTCCAGTGAAATTAAAGCTCCAACATCAGTCTACAGTTTGCATTAAGGAGCACAGGAAGAGGAACAGAACCCATGAGTTTTCACCTCTTTCCTCACTCTATTTGACAAGTTTTAGACACTTAAAAGTTATCAGAAGACATACGCCTCAATTAATCCTTCTTCCATGACTTGGTCAGGAGTGCTTTCCTCACCTGCAAAGGAAGAATTCAGTGTTAAAGTGGCAGATCAAACAAACAAACAAGCTCCATCAACCTATTTATATTAGAACAAATGAAATTTACTTAATTTCTATGGCTACCTTCCCTCAAAAGTGACTTACAATAAAAAGCAAGCCAAAGCAACAGATAAAATAAATAATTAAACTAATTCTCCAGACAATGCCCCAAAAACTTAACTCTGCTTACTAAAAGCCTCCCCAAATAAGGTCTTACACTGCTTCTGAAAGATGTCCAGCCTCAGGCTCTGGTGGGCCATAAG
>NW_005841992.1:1726043-1727626 GCF_000455745.1 Alligator sinensis
TCCAAAGCAGAGAAGCAACTACCAAGAATGACTTCCAATGTGCTTTTGCCATGCTAACTTGGCACACATTTGGTATTTGTAGGAGCTCGCTCTCACCTGATTTTAGCAATTGAGGCAAGGTAAAGGGGGCTGCGGTCTTTTTTTTGTAGAACTTACACTGTTCAGAGTTTCAAAGTCAAAAACAGCACTTTAATTGCTTCCAGTAGCTTTTTGAGAAGACAATATAGAGGCTCTGGAGCACTGGGATGACAGGCTCCTGGTGACCCATCACTGTTAGAAGGGCTGGTGTGTTCTGCACCAGCTGCAGCTTCCAGCTTTCAAGGGCAGCCAAATACGGACCACATTGCAGTAATTTAGCATCAAAAAAATCACAAAAGCATGAAGGATTATGGTGGCCAGATATAAATCAGAAACAAAGGGCTGCAAGTTTCCCCCCCAGATGAGGCTGGTGAAACCCACTCCTAGCCACAGCTGTAACCTGAAAATCCAGGTGCAGTATGGGATCCAGAAGTACCCTAAGGCTTCAAGCTGGGGTGACAAGGGGAGGCTGAGCCTAATGCAACCCCCCCCCCCCACCCCCAACACACGCTCACCTGCGCTAACAACCGTGCTGCACTCCATGAACTGCTGCTTTATCTGCTCCCTCAGCCTGCAAGGAGAGACACGAACAACATGAGCCCTTCTGAGCTCCTACACATCGCAGCAGCATCCCCCCACAGGTGCCAAGGCCGCAGCCAGCACAGCTGTTGGGCTGATGAGCTCACTGCAGTGTTGCCAAGTGTATGATAATTATCGTATTTGTGCAATAATTTCAACCCTTGTACAACGCACAATCAATAATAGTAAAAGTGTTCAAAATGTACAATAATTTTTGAGGCAGCTGACTGATGCACCATATGCGAAGTCCAAGTCATTCTCAGGTAGTCTTGACTTTTGGGTTTGCTTCAGCACTTTGTGCATTTATACATATAAACTTTTTTGTCCTGCAACATGCAAGAGATCCGCCACTTCAGAGCAGACTATTAATCGAGTCTGCTGCGCACGTGAGCTGATGCGAACTGTGCTGCGCCACGTGCGTGCATCTGTAAAAGTGGTGAAATGCGCGTCAGTGCGCAGAAAGTGGCGGCGGCAGCATCGCACCTTTGAACTAAAGCACCTCCGCCACTGCCATTTCCTCAGCACTGATGCCACTTCTACAACCGCAAGTGTTGCACCACCAGACACTTGTATGTGTAAAAACGTCCATGCTTATAACTCAAAGAAACGTTTCAACTTGTCTGAGCCACTGTCACTTGCTCGCTGGCGACTACAGCAAGCAATGCAAAGTAAAAAAGACCTATTTGCATATATTTTCAGCGTACGATCGTTTTTCAACAAATACAATACTTTTTTGAGCTTCCAATACCATAATTGCCATACTTCAGACCTGGCAGCGCTGGCTCACGGGCTTCATCAGCACCCGGGAGCGAGAAGCCCGCGCAAGTCTGGGTCGAGCTCGTCCGGGGCCCCGCGCCGCGGACACTCACCGGAGCAGCGTCACCACGTCCAGCTTCTCCTCCACCCCGGTCGCGGAGGCCTTCGCC
>NW_005841992.1:1727636-1730734 GCF_000455745.1 Alligator sinensis
GCAGCTCGGCGCTCAGCCCCGCTGCAGGAGAGGAGGAGGAGGGGGAGCGTCGGGCTGCCTGGCCAATCGGAGCCGACCCCCGCACTGGCCAGGATTCTGCGCGCGGAGACATCACGTGGGCCTCGAGCCCCGCCCCGCCCCTGGCCACGGCCTCAGTGACGCCAGGGGGGCGGAGCTGCCCGTGAACTAGTTGCGGCAGCCACGTGCCGGTCGCCCAGCGGATGTGCCCGGGGGGAGGCAGCCCGCACCCACCCTGGCACGGCCCGGCCCAGCCCGGCCCGGCCCAACCCAACCCAACCCTCAGCTGCCCGCGGGGGTTCATCAGCTGAAATCCTGCCTTCGTCCTGGGCGTCTCAACCCGTGCTCTGCACCTGTGGCTAAGGGGTGTGCCAGAGCGCAGGTTGTTTGTGCCAGGCTGCTAACTGGCAGCCCTCCATGCCCACTGTGCTAAGTATAATGGTTTGAATAAGGAACTGGCTTTTGGGCTGAGATTATGATTGGAAATCCTTTTTGGGCCACCCCACACCATGTCTCTGTGGCACCAGGGGACGCTGGCCAAGGACTTGCCCAGCCCAAAGTGCAGTTTGGCTGTGCCAAGGTACCAAATGACAGCACCTCAGCCACTGTATTAAGTATAATGGCTCAAATAAGGAACTGGTTTTGGACTGGGATTATGGCTGGAAATCCTTTTTGGGCCACCACACGGCTTACCTCCGTGGCAGTGGGGGACTCTCCTGGACACCTCTGAGCAGAGTCTTGCCTAGTCCAAAGCACAGTTTGTGCATGCCAGGTTGCCAACTAACAACTCCCCATACCCACTGTACTGAGTATACCAGCTTGAATACAGGCAGTCCTCGAACTTACAACGTTTTGAGTTACAACTTTTCACACTTGCAACGTTTATAAATTGACACCCTATTTCAACTTTATGACGTCAGTTTCGACTTTACAACGCTTGATCCGATGGGACGCCATGCCAGCGAACAAGTTCACTGCGTCACTCATCTCCAAACTTCCTTGGACGCTTTCTTTAGGAAAGTGGACAAGACTCCAGAAAAACCTGCAGCCAAGACTCCCGAGAAGACTCCAGCCAAGAACCCTTCAAAAAGTCCAGCAAAGTCACCCCAAAGAAGTGCTTCCAAATCAATATGATTGCTCTTTACAATATAAATACATTAGTGTAGCTATATTACTCATCTATAATTGATTAAGTACAACATTCTGCGGGTTTTTTTGGTGAAAATAAGGTATTGGGACTTGGTTCAGGAACCAATCCCCCATTTATAACATTGTCTCTTATGAGAAAATTGGTTCCCAGTTACAACATTTTGGCTTAAACAAGGTTTTCAGGAACCAATTGTGTGGTAAATCTGAGAACTGCCTGTAATTTCTTTTGGACTGACATTATGGATGGGAATCCTTTCTCTGTCTCCTGACACCATGCCTCTGTAGCACCGGGGGACTCTGCCAGACTCCTGTGATCAGAGTCTTGTCTGGCCCAGAGCAGTTTCTTCATGCTGTCACAACCCAAGAGTGTCATTTTGTTTGTGTGTGCTTCGGCACTGCTAAATTATTTCCCGCCACTCGGAGCTTTCTTTGCAGGGTGCATTTCTCAGTTGCAAAGAGAAATGCACGGTGCAAAGGAGTTCCCGCCACCCGCATGCAAATTTGTGTCCCACTATTGGCCAGTTCTAAATTAGTCCCACATGGTGGCTAGCGATTGGCTTGCTAGCCGTATAAGAGGCTTGAGCGGTTTCCGCCCAAGTTGGAGAACTCCGAGGAGAACCCCGCGAGGGAGGACTCCACAACCATCTGGAGGAGGAGGAGGAGGACTTCACGTTTTGTGAAGAACTCTAAGCGCTGCGGAGCGTATCGAACCCAGCGCGTGCCTTAAGAAGGCTACAGGGGTCTGATCAACCTCTGGCCTCTCCCCGTCGCCGAACGATCCCTCGACGAACCCCTTCCCTGCGCGCAAGTTCCACGGAGCCTAGCAAACTTCGTGTGAGTGTATCTAGAGCTCTTCTCTGAGTTGTTTTCTTCGGTTGACACGACGGGCTCTCAGTTTTAGAGCCTTCAACCGGATTGGGCTAGAGTTCGCGTGGAAGGAACTCTTGTTCGCTTTTCTTCTTTCCTGTCTGTAACTGCAACTCAAGCAAGTTTTCCTGCCTGCACCGCGACCATCTACGGTGTAAGTAAAATAATCTTTAATCAACCGCTAAGCGTCCGTGCCTAATTCTAGTCCACCGGCCTGTATTCCCCGACCTGCGTGCCAGGGCTGCTGGCCACAGCCCGCGGCGCGCGCCCCCGAAAAGCCTCAGACCGCTCCCAGCCCACACACATGCCAGGCTGTTAACTGGCAGCCCCCCATGCCCACTATACTAAGTAAACAGGCTTGAATTTCTTTTGGGCTGAGATTACAGATGGAAATCCTTTCTGGGCCACCCCACACACAGTCTCTCTGTGGCACCAGAGGACTCTCCTAGACTCCCGTAACCAAAGTCTTGCCCAGTCCAAAGTGTGGTTTCTTCATGCCAGGCTGCTAACAGATAGACCCCCATGCCTGCTGCACTAAGTATATGGGCTCAAATAAGGAATTTCTTTTGAGCTGGGATTAGAGATGGAAATCCTTCTTGTGCCACCCCATGCTATGCCTCTGTGGCACTGGGGAAACACATCTGGACACCCCTGACCAGGGTCTTGCCTGGTCCAAAGCACCGGACAACACAGTCCGGTGGTGGCAAATTGGCTGGAGGGTCGCACCCAGAGAGTCGTGGTGGATGGGTCGGCTTCGACCTGGAAGGGTGTGAGTAGTGGGGTCCCGCAGGGCTCGGTCCTTGGACCGATACTCTTCAATATCTTCATCAGCGACTTGGACGAGGGAGTTAAATTATTCTGTCCAAGTTTGCAGATGACACAAAGCTATGGGGAGAAGTGGACATGCCGGAGGGCAGGGAACAGCTGCAAGCAGACCTGGACAGGTTAGACAAGTGGGCAGAAAACAACAGAATGCAGTTCAACAAGGAGAAATGCAAAGTGCTGCACCTAGGGAGGAAAAATGTCCAGCACACCTACAGCCTAGGAAATGACCTGCTGGGTGG
>NW_005841992.1:1731285-1752614 GCF_000455745.1 Alligator sinensis
ACTCTTTCCTGCCTATGCAGGGGGTTGGACTCAATGATCTATTGAGGTCCCTTCCGACCCTAACATCTATGAAATCTATGAAACCAAAGTTTTGTTAAAGCACCCCTGCCACCATTTTTGAAGCATGGGATGCTGAATACATGTGACACTGCAGGCACTTTAATTAGAGTGGCTCTCAGAGCTGTTCTAATTAAAGCACCCACCTCCCTCCATCCTGGAGCATGTGTATAGGGATTTTTCAACAGTTTTTCACATTTACGTCCAGCCACCACCCAGAAACCTGGTAAAGTAACTTAAAATTGGGTCACTCACTAGCAAATGTTTACTTAAAGCAAGTGTATTAGAAGGGAAAAGGGTAACAGTGATACTCCCTAGGCAAAACAGTAACTATTAACCTTTAACTGTAGCTCAGAATGGATCACAATTGCAGTCAGTTGCAAACCAACCTGGGAAGCTCCCCTCCTAGCCCAGTCACTGGAGAAGGAAGTCTCACCCAGGGCTGCCATCCAGGGACTCTACTACTAAACTGGTGCAGGTGGTACATTCTGGGTAGGGAGGACCACCCCGGAGGCTCTGTTTCTCCCCAGTGCCAGGGGCTCATAGACTTATTAAATCATAGAGAAGTGGGGCTGGAAGGGACCTAGTCCAACCCCCTGCCTGAGGCAGGATCACCCCTATCCAAGCCTTGTCATCTAACTATACACCCAAACCTGCCACAAGTAAAGCAGGGGAACTTTGGCAGCCACTGTCCTGTTTTTTTGAAATGTTATTAATACGTGCTCCAGAGATTCCAGGGTAGAGGTCACGTCCCTGGAATTTCTGGAGGAAGGCAACCCCCCCCCCCCAGTTCATATGCCAACTGACCATGGGGTAAAAGTCCTTCCTGACCCCCAAATATGCCAATCAGTCTGACCCCAAGTGAAAGGCAAGACCCTCCAGTCAGGACTTTCTAGCTTTGATCCTAGCAGGAGAATCAGCACACCCCAGTTCAAGTCCGCAGCCTTGGTTGTAGCAGCACTCAAGTGCCTCTGAAGAAGGCTTAAAAACACCCCAAACACATGTAGGCACAGCTATGCCTAAATCATTGTCCATCTTATTTGCACCCATGTACTTAGTACAGTGGGCATGGGTGGGGGAAGTGTCATTTAGCAGCCTGGCACACACAAATCATGCTTCAGGCTGAGTAAGACTGCTCAGGTGTCCAGGAGAGTCCTTTAGTGCCACACAGGTATGCCATGGGGTAGCCCCAAAAGGATTTCCAGACATACTCCCAGCCATTATACTTAGCACAGTGGCTGGGGTGCTGTCAATTGGCAACCTGGCACAGCCAAACTACACTTTGGGCCAGGCAAGACCCTGGCTAGAAGTGTCCAGGAGAGTCCCCTGGTGGTACAGAGACATGGTGTGGGGAGGCCCAAAAAAGATTTCCAATCATAGTCTCAGCCCAAAAGCCAGTTCCTTATTCAAAGCATTATACTTAATACAATAGGCATGGGGGGCTGCTAGTTAGCAGCCTAGCACAAAAACTGCACTCTGGACAGGGCAAGACTCTGGTCTGATGCATCTGGGAGAGTCCCCTGGCACCATGGAGGGAGACTGTAGGGTTGCCAAAACAGGACTTCTAGCCCTAACCCTAGCCCAAAAGCCAGTTCCTTATTTGAGCCATTATACTTAGTACAGTGGGCATGGGAGCAGTCAGGTGGCAGCCTAGCACAGCCAGACCATGCTTTGGGCTGGGCAGGACAATGGTCAGGGTGCTTTAGGACAGTCCCCTAATGGTAGCTCAAGCAATATTTTGCTCCATAATCCCATCCTAATCAGACCTTCATTTAGGGCTCTGTACCCAATGCCAGATATTATTTTACATATTAGTAGACATGCATAGCTATTTGGTGCCCAAGAGGAGTCATTTTTCCTCTGGACATGTTGTTGAAGCATAAGCCTGGCAGCATTCAGAAAGATGCATACAAGTAATGCAAACATATGCTGTTAGAGATAACAGGCCTCTTGGCCTGCTATTTTGTACCACATAAACCAGCAGATCCTGTTCCATGATCAGGTTGTCAGGGACTAAACCAGTACTCCCACCTCAGTGAGGTCACTGCCTGAAGACTCACCAATGATGCAAAGCAACTTAACTAAACCCCATAAGCAGGGAGGATGGCTGTTAGAGGATGCAAAGTTCACTAGTCATGGCAGCCTTGTTACTGTTTCAGAGCAACATGGTTGCCAGATCTATCCCTGAAACATGGAAGATGCTGAATTCCAGCCACTTAAGGAGATATGGGTTGGGCTGCCAGACAAGCAAGTAGCTTCTGCTGCTATGCCTCCCTTCCCCCATGGAGGAGAGCTGTTCCAAGCCAGCTGGGCAACACCTACCTTCCCCCCCTCCCCCAAAACAGACTTACCAGCTGCATGCAGCTCTCCATGCTACCCAGCTGTGCTGTGGCTGCATGCATGCATGGGTATTAGAGTCAGCCACTTCAGACCAATTTCCAATATAAAACAATTTTCCTTATATTGGTGCCAAACAGGTATTGGACTGATGCATCTGTGCACTTCTAGTATTTTGTTCAGGTACAGCATAATTAGACTGGGTAGTGTAATTTTGACTTCACTGTCCCCATAGCAACAATCATACAGAATTTATACTTTGTACCCAAGACATTATCCAGCTTATGAGAGTCAAGAAAGAGCAACATTGCCATTGTTAATAGCTTTGTGTTTGTTTTGGCAGCAGAGAAGGGCAACTCTGATGTTTGAGTTTAGTTGTTGTGCTTCCCCTATGCAGTGGTACAGTTAGGACTAGACCCAAGAGATAGATAAGAAACAAAAACAAAAAAGAAAAACTATTCATCCATCCGAACGAATGAACTAGTAAACTACAGGACACATGACTAAAGTTAAAAAAAAAAAAAAAGGAAAGAAGAAGATGCATTTATTTTAAAAGTTTGAATTCAAAATTAAGTTAAAAAAAAAAAAAGAGTTATATACATAGCGGCACATTATGTCAACATTTTCATTCTTCTGGAGTTATGCTTTTAACAGAGGCTTAGCCAAATCCTGTATGACTGCAGAGTTTAGCTGTGAAAGAGTGCTGATCTTTACATTCTTACTGCTGGTAAGAAGAAGATGCTTTTATTTTAAAAGTTTGAATTCAAAATTAAGTTAAAAAAAAAAAAAGAGTTATATACATAGCGGCACATTATGTCAACATTTTCATTCTTCTGGAGTTATGCTTTTAACAGAGGCTTAGCCAAATCCTGTATGACTGCAGAGTTTAGCTGTGAAAGAGTGCTGATCTTTACATTCTTACTGCTGGCATACTTGTTCTTGATTGTCTGGAGAGAAACCAAAAATCAGGTTAGAGTCTTGTAGAGCTGAAATAGTAGAGTCCCAATTCTAGTAATTCAAATCATTAGACTAATAGTACAAGCTAACCAGGGCTTTCCATGTTATGATTCAGTAGCCATAGCATGTTTAAGACTTAAGGCCTGAAAGTTTAGCATATGCCAACTTGGTCAGTCCTCCCTAACCTCCATCAGGAAGAAATGGTTTTATGTATATTGTCATTTACTGCAAAGTTATTGACCTTAAAGAAATAAAGTCAGTTATTGCATTAGACTTCACATATCCTGTTAATTTTGCTCCCTCCCCTGCCACATCCTTCCTGTGGAGAACTAATGCTACTTACCATGCGCTTTGTAAGGCCCTGGTTCACTTGAATTACATTCTTTGCCATGTGCTGCATGACAGGAAGGAGGTCACTCTCAGCATAGGCCATGTAGTGTTGTAAAGTTGGTGTCTGGAAAGAGAGATAGGAGAATTACACCCCATCTGCAGCACCTCACCCCAGTAGTACCCAAAAGTAAGGTGAAGAAAAACAAAGGAGAACATGAGGTGGGTCAGCATGCAGAAAGCAAAGACAGCTTATGGGGGGGGGTGGAAAGAAAGGAGACAGGGAACCAAAAAAACCCCCACACCATACTTACCCACTCTCCACCATCAAGAATTTTTAGAGCAAGACAGAAGGCAGCAGCTGCAATCTGGGATGGAGGGTAGTGTACCATTTCATAATCCACTATGGACAGTTCCATCAGATATTTGGCTAGGGTATGCTGTTCTAGATCCACCTGCAATTTGTCAGCATCTGGTGTTAGCCATTTCCAGTTTGACAGAACCAAGAGAGCCAACCCCTGTTCTGCTTCTATGCATTTCAGGCCAGATGAGAACAGGAGGGAAGTGTAGGGGAGTCACATTCTACACTACATTTACCCCATGTGGGTCTTATCATACCCTTCTTATACTGCAATCTTGGCTGTTTTCAGACGTGTGTTTTTGCATATTTATGCATTTCCCTTAGCCTCTATTAGAATTTCAGTGACATCTGCAAAGTGACTCTAGCACCTCCCCACCCCCAGATGTGAGAATGTTAGCCACAGCTCAGAACCCTAGCCAGCTGCCTGTTTTGAGAAGCTGAGTGATGTTTTCTCCATGTTTATGGAGTTACTGCTATGCCCTACTTCCCCAAGAAGCCCCACAATTACTTCATGAGACACCAAAAGCATTACCTCACCAATCTTGGATGCCCTCCTTAGAAAGTGCAGTGGCAGAGGGCGACCCAGGCTGAAGTCTAGAGCTTTCAGAATCTTCATTTCCATTTGCCTGATCTGCAGCTTGGTGTAAGCATTGTCTGTTACAAAGGCAAAATCCCCAATTTCAGGGGGATACATTTCTTCATATTTGCTGGCAACAAACATGGCTGTGACCCCAACCAGCTGCAGAGTCTTCTTGGATACAATGTTGTTCTGTCACAAGAGAATCCATTGCGTGTTTGAGATTAGCAATGACATCGTGACAAAAACAAAAGAACCCCCCCAAAACCAAACACAAAAAACACACCACCACCACCACGTTTGCCATGGTAGTCAACTGTGTCTTGACAAACTTGCCTGCCAGTCATTGACAGGAGCCCAACCTTTACATTCAATTCACTTTTAAGTGAACCATGCTAGGAATTCTACAAGAACTTGGTATGGAAGTATTTATAGGAAAGCTATCAAAACATTGGATTTTCACATAATACCTGGTCCTGTTGCTACACAAGGACAGTTCACTAGGCTTCCCTCCCTCCAAGTGAAAGCTGGAAATGTAATGCTTAAAATTTGTTTACAACAGCAAATCAGTGAAGACCATCTTTTGAGACCAGCTTTCCCCACAGCATTGTTGATCAATTAGCAGTCAGGTTCCCAACGACAAGTGGCTGACAGACCAGCAGTTCTTTGCCATAGTTCCAAGACACCACTCATACCTGCAAAAAACGGTCTATGATAGCAA
Organism: Alligator sinensis; assembly: GCF_000455745.1. Lineage (NCBI taxonomy): Eukaryota > Metazoa > Chordata > Crocodylia > Alligatoridae > Alligator > Alligator sinensis. The sequence goes on from NW_005841992.1 coordinate 1,736,623, forward strand.
CTGTCAAGTACATTGTCTCTTGCAGCAGTCTGAATTTCATTTGCACCTGCACAAGCCAGTCAATGAGTATAGCACGCATATTTCCAGTGACTTCCTTGCCCAACAGGAATTTTGGTCTGATAGCTTGTTGTTCCTGCATAGGAAAGTTATTATTAATATTACTACAAAATAGGACTTTTGGTTAGAGGGAGGCAATGGTATCTTAGTCTTGAAGCCTGGATACTGCAATTGTCGTGCACAATGATTTCAAGTTGTCCAGTACTTCATTTTAGTTACCGAATACTAGTGCTTGCATCTTATTAGGTTGAAAACCCTAGTTCTAGTCTAGAGGCAGGCAGTTATTTTGGCTGGAGGGCCACTTAAGAAGTTTTGGATAATTGAGGGCTGCAAGGGTAGCCCCACCCCCTGGTTGCCATCTTGGGATGCAAAGCCTTGCCCCTAACATTGCCACCAGAAATCCCTCCCCTTGCCCCAGAAGTACACCGGGGGGGGAGGGGGGGGGGGCCCGGGGGGGGGGGGGGGGGGGGGCGGCCCTGCAGAATCTACTATAAATATTTTTAATATTAAAAACAAACAAACAAACAAACAAACCTCTTGTTTTGTGTTTGCATAGTATATGGGCCACGCGCGGGGGCGGCGGCGGCACACATGCACTGGCTGCGGTTCTGGCTGGCTCTGTACCTCTACATGCTGCTAGGAGTGCCAGGAACACCATATGGAGGTATAGAGCTGGCCCAGCCCAATAGCACAGGGCTTGCCACAGCTTCTGGCACCATATACATGATGTCCCACCCCCAATACATGTTGGGAAGGGCAGGAGGAAGCCAACCCTACCCATCCTATCTGCAGCTCTTAACTGCAGGGCAAGGACCCATATGACACAGCATGGAGCCAGCCCAGCTTGGTGGCACACTGGAGTCCCAGAAACTGTGTGAAGTCTGGTGCTATCAGGCTGGGCCAGCTCTGTGCCTCCACGTGGTGATCCTGGCACTCCAGCTGGGAGCAGCATGTGGAAGCACAGAGCCAACCAAAGTCCCATGAGCCCCATGTAGTGAGGCCATCACCGTCAGTCCACCTTCCTTCCTGTTCTCACCTGAGTTTCCACCTAATCAGATGGAGGGTGCACTGGGGAATAGCCACAGGGTCATCAGGGCAGAAGCCTCTGCTAGGCAGGAGCATGGCATAGAAGAAGAATGGGGCAAGTCAGGTTGGGGTTGGTCACATCATGACTAGAGCCTGAGCTGCTTGGTGCTGCACCCAGTGCCTCCTGCCACTAGCATCTTGTCAGGTAGTAACTGTTTAAGTTTCAAGAAGCCCTGTGGGCCAGAAGTGTCCCAGCAGGCTGGATTTAGCTGGTGGGCCATGTTTTGTCCACCCCTGTTCTAGTGAATGCATACACTTGTCATTTAAAGGTTTGGCATACGTTCTGGTCCTGTTAGCAAGCTTGTAGGAACATCCGTGACTAGACTCCTCTGTCAGCTAGTCCTTGTAGTTCTTTACAAGGGATCAGGGTAGAAGCAGAATGCTGGGAGATGTGTTAGAAGTCAGCAGCCATACCAACCTCAAGAACTCTCAGGTATTTGTAGATATCCTTCACATATTCACTGCAGAGATTTGGGTCAGAACCATCATCTGCATCTACATCAAGCAACACATCAGAAAAGGCTTGACACAGTATTTCCTCCACTGGCATGCATCCAGATGTTTCCATTGGGGTTGGGGATAGAGGCTCCAACTACAGAGAAAGGAGTTAAATACATTTAATTAAGGCCATGTTGTTCAGCCATTTGGTGATCAGGCCTTTAAAAATAGAGTTTGACAGATAGTGTACAAACAGATGAGTTAAGGGGACACCAATATTCAGAGCAGACCAGTTATTAGATATCCTAGTATTTTGGGATATGTAGAACAGCTGTTTGGTCCTTACTAGCAGTGACAAGCTACTATTTCCAGAACAGCTGTAGACACGAGATGGTCATCAGTATTTCCTGCCACCTGGCCCTTGATTTTTCCTTGGGAGAAATATTTCTACACCAATTTAGGAGTTAGTTACACAGAACTAGGGCAGCATATCATTGTGCATCAGGGATCTTACAATAGGGCAAACAAGCAGCAATTGAACTAGAGTAAAACAAGCAGGCTATTCCCAAGCCAGTAGTACTACTTCAGTGAAGCACTCTCTGGCAGAGAGTCCCCGCCTCCCGCCTATAGTTTCCCTGGTAGGAGGTACATGACAGAAACCAGGATCTGTGCTCCAAGTTTATGGGCAACTTTTAGTTAGTCACTGAACTGACAGCAGCATTTGGTGTATGCATTCCTACACTGAAACAGTTGCTGAAGGAAGAGGAGATCTACATTACAAAACACTTTCAACTTGGTAAAGCCTCAATTATCTGAGGTCAGACATTTTATCTGGGCTCCCCTATGGACTAGGGCTTCAGCTTGCCCAATACTTTGGGAGGGGAACATTAATAGTTGTTTAGGTGGCCTGGCCCTAAGACAGCGATTCTCAATTAGGGTGCTACAGCACCCTGGGAACCTCGAGATCCTTTCTGGGGTACCATGCAACATCAGTACTATTAGCTGTACTGTGTGAATCCTCATTGCAAATGCCGAGACTTCAAATAGGAATCCATCATGAAACAAAACTTTGATTTGAGAGGAGGGGGGATTCCAAGTTCTCTGCAACAGAAGAATTGCTGTATTAAATTTTTCTAATTTTCACTTTGTTTTTGACTTGGACTCTAGGCACCCCACGGAAGTGTCAGCTCTGAAAAGGTTGGACCCAATTGCCGGGGGGGGGGGGGAAGAAGAGGAAGAGAGGGGCCTACAGAGGAAGAAGCAAGACAGAGAAGACAAAAAAGCCTCAGACTCAGTTCCTTGCTCTGGGAAAAGGCTCCCCCCCTCAATTTCCTTCTTTAAAGGAAAGGAGACCTTAGCCTGCCCATGCCCCATTTCACCTGCAGGCAGGGTGCTACATTACTTCACAACACAAGAGGGAAGACTAGAGACGGAGGTGCTCAGGTCCCACGCTAATGGCCATGAGTACTACTTTGGAAGAGGCCACCATTACTGGCATTTCGTGCCACTGAATTCACTTTGCTCCTTCCCTAGGGGAAGGGGAGCGGAGGTGGAAGGTGGTGGGAGATGCAGACCGAGCAGGTCACAGCAGCCCCCCTTGTTTCCTTGATACCATACCTGCCCTGGCGCACAGACGGGTACCTTGGCAGGCTCTTGGGCCTGCTCCTCTTCCTTCAGAGGCTCAGCAGTGCCCTCCACAGCTTTTGCAGGTTTCCTGGCAGCAGGCTTGTCCTCAGCCGTGGGCTTAGCTTCCTACCCAGCAGGAGAGGGAAGTAGTTAGCCGAGGAGCCCCCTGCACAGCCTGAAGCAAACCTGGCACCCCCATCTGCAGAGCAGACCCCTCACCCCACAGGGCTGGCTGGGCCAGGGATGCACGAGGTCCTGCGGGCAGCATTCCCCCCCCTCCAAAATTACCTTCTTGAGGGCAGCTTTAGGCTGCGGCTCCTCGCACACGCGGTTGCCGATGTCCCCCAGGGCCCTGCGGGGCCGCAGGCTGGGCTTGGCCGCGGCGCCCCCCAGCTTGGCGCCCGCCACCGTAGTCGCCGCCCCACTGGCCTTGGGCTTGTTCTCGGCGCTGACTCTCATGTTGTTCTGCGGAGAGACGAGGCGCCCTGAGCAGCCGCAGGCCACGCGGGACGCCCCCGGGGAAGGGGAAGGGGAAGGGGAAGGGACCCCGGCCCCGGCCCGCTACCGACCCTGGTGACCCGCAGCGCCATGTCCCCGCACACCGCCGCCGACACCAGCTCTAGCTGCGGCCGCAGGTTTAAAACTCGCATTGGGCTCCGCTCATTGGCTGCTCCCCTCCCTCCTCATTGGCAGCTCGACGTTCCACCCCCAATGCGTTGCCACAGAAACCGAGCGCTGATTCTTCCAGAAGTTCGAAAATGGGGCGGGGCAAGGGAGTGGGGCGGGTTGTTGGTACCACGGGACGCGGGGGCGGGGAGGGAGGCGTGGCTCCGGCCTGGTGCTTGGTGACGGCGCGGACGGCGCGGCTGACGGTTCCCAGCAGGGCCGTGTTCCTGTAGTCTGGTGCGTCCCGTGGCCGTCTGAGCGGCTGTCCGCTCGTCTGCTTGGGCCTGGTGGCCCTATAAAGCTGCCAGTGTTTGCTCCTGCCAGGGGTTGCATAGCTACCGAGATGGCCAGCAGGTCACCCGCTGGGTCGAGCTGAGCAAGACGATTTTGTCAAAACATCTGGATGATTGTGGGGGGAGGATGTGCAGAAAGACAGGATGCTAAGTAAGGCATGTAGGTACGGGCGTGTTTATGCAGATCAGGTTTTAGGGAAATATCAGTTTCTCACTATTGGATGACATAGTCTGTAAACAGCCAGTAGCAATAGTACAAATACTGAATAAGAAAGAGACAAAAGGTACAAAGAACAAAGGGTTCTTTGGGAGCAAAGGGTTGGATCGCTAGGCCTGAGCTTTTCAACTGGTGTGCCACATGAATTTGGGAATAATGAGAAGAAAGTTCTGTAGCCTCCTAGTGCTAACGAGCAAGCTGCATCAACAAGCCAGATCAACCAACTATTCACAGAAGACTGGTGCATGTGTTGACTGGGGGGGCGGGGAGGAGAGAGAACCGGCCAAGCAGAAGGAAATTCATCTGCACGTGTTGGCTGTGGGGGATGCGCAGTTCGAGAGCCTCTGAACAGCTGTGCCACGGAGTTTTGCCGTGGCAATGAGCTCATGAGTTTGGGGACAGAATGCCTTAACAGGTGTGCCACAGAAAAAAAATGTTAATGTGTGTCTTGGGCTGGAAAAGGTTGGGAAACGCTGTGGTAGCCAATGCCTCTGAATAGTCCAACAAGACTCTGGACTATCTGAACATCATAGGAGCAAGATAACTAGTACATTTCTTAGTATAAAATTGTGTGTTATCTGTTAAATAAACCTACATTAAATGGAGTGGAAACTCCCATCTCTCAAGCATTCTTTCTCTCAACAACCCACTGGTTCCCTGATCCAAGGTTTTGGGGTAACACAGGTTGACTATTAGAAAATTACACTGCAGCGCAGTCTGTACTTCTCAAGAGAGCATGAAATACCAGAGTGGGAGCATGTAGTAGGTGGTTTTTAAAAGCATTGCTTCCACATTAACTGCTGCCTGGATCTTTTAGTTGATTAGCAGCTTCCACAGGCTCCAGTTCTTTCATAATATCACACAGATGATGATTGGTGAGAACATTTTGGTAACTCACCCTTCTAAGCTCTGACCAAGCTTGGAAACTGGCAGGCTCTAGCTTGTACAAGAGGAATTATGTGGGAAATCAGTTGTATTTTGTTTTTATTTCCAGCTGCATCCATGGGATATCAAACCATGTTGGGACCCAAGGACATTCATGAACATTTGTTTTTAATTTGTTAGGAACTTCTGAGCCAGTTTCAGTCTCTGTGAGTGAAGGGAGGACACCAAGATGACTGCTGTCTGAAAGCCAAAGTCTGTGACTTATTTGTGGAGATGCATAGGATAATTCCAGGTGGTCAGAGCAACAGCAAGAGCTCAGATACTGGTGGGAGGATCCAGGGATGGCTGAAAAATGAAGGAGGGATCTGGGTTACATGGAAAGTGAACATGGGAGGAAATGAGGTGAGAGCAGAATTTCATAGATTTCATAGACATTTGGGTTGGGAAGGACCCCGGGGGAGGATCATCGAGTCCAGCCCCCTGCCCCAGGGGCAGGTAGTCAGTAGGGATCATAGGATCCCAGCAAGATAAGCATCCAAATGTGTCTTGAAGGCGTTCAAAGTAGGTGATTGAACCGCCTCTGGCAGTAGAGAAGTAAAGAAGTTCTTCCTTATGTCCAGCCTGCATCTGTCACGGCGAGTTTGTGACCATTCGATCTTGTCATCCCTTGGGGCACTCTGGCAAACAGACATTCCCCTAGATCCTGATGAGCACCCCTGATAGATTTATAGGCGGCCACAGATCACCCCTGAACCTGCGCTTTTCCAGGCTGAAGAGCCCCATGGCTCTCAGCCTCTCATAAGGTCTGTTTTCCTGACCTCTGATCATGTGCTTGGCTCTCCTCTGCACTCCCTAAAGCTTCTCCACATCCTTTTTAAATTGTGAAGCCCAAAACTGGACGCAGTATTCCAGCTGCGGCCTCACCAAGGCCGAGTACAACGGGAGAATGATGTCCCAGGATTTGCTTAAGAAACATGTATGGATGCAAGCCAGTGTTTTGCTTGCCTTACTAGCCGCAGCATCACATTGAAGGCTCGTGTTTATCTTGTGGTCAATGATGACCCCCAAGTCCCTTTCATCTGTAGTGCTAACCAGCGTAGCACTGCTGAGCCTATAATGATGCTGCAGGTTTTTCCTCCCAAGGTGGAGAACCTTGCATTTTTCAGTGTTAAACACCATCAGGTTCTCATCTGTCCGTTTCATGAGCCTGTCAAGATCTGCCTGGATCACCCTCCTGTCCTCAGGTGTGGATGCTTTACCCCAGTTTCTTTGCCGTGGTCATAGCAGAGGGGTCAAGACATGGCTTTTGAGAGAAGCAGGATCATGAGCCACCTGGGGAGCCCAAACCACCTATCCACCCATGCCTATCTTGCACACAAGCCCCAGTTCAGTGTGCAAGAAAGGGGACAGATTCTATGCTGATGTGCAGTTCCATAACACGTGCCACTGTGCATCAGTGTCTTGCACTCTGCAGTGTTTGGTGTTGTTAAATGTTTGTGCCCCTATGCTTTTCATTGCACATCTTTTGACTGTGGAAGTTGATTGCAGCTGGATTGCCCAGATGTTTTGCCTTTGTTTGATCACAGATGGGGGTCTGGAGTGACAGTGCTATGCCAACCCTGAACTGTTTATCAGTACACCTGTAACACCCTGGGGGAGTACCAACTTTTACAGGGTGATAGCAATACACTTTGGGCCTGTTGTTGCCCCTTTGGATGTTTTAGTACTCAAAGACGGAGCAAACCTTACACAGGTGTTGTTGTTCTCCTTTTATAAATGTTCTGAGTCTGCAGCTTTGTTTTATCATACTGTATCCCCATCATTCAGTGATTATAGTCTTGGTCTGAATTTTTTGCAGGGTAGGAGGATCAGCCGTAAAAGATGGCTTTAGCTGAGTTCATGCAGTGCTGACTGTTTTTTTTCCTGTTCCTGGCCAGAAAAAGCCAGCTCCTAAATACTCACATCTGTACTATTGCTGTCTCTTGGTCACTGCTGCCACATAAAAAGTATCTGTCAATTGCAGTTGCAGATCACCACACTTCAGAGCACAAGGAGGCACCAGGGAAAAGAAGTTGGTCCTAGATCATTTCTGTTCACCATTCTCAGAGAAGAGACAAATTGTTTCACAATGCCCCATGGAAGTGAGTAGAGGGTGATGCAATGAGCTGTGGTGCTACAAACCATAGGTTATATCCCTGCAAAGCTTTGCATCTTTTTTGATTTTGTACAGTGCCATTGTGTGTGCAGGCTGTTACTGCATCTGTATGGGAATTGACTGCTGTTTCTAAGTGCAAGGTCATGCTGTTAAATTAGGCTAATGCGATATATTAAATAAGGCGTTAACAGAAGACTTCTGATCAATCAGTTTTCAATGGAAAAATTGCTTTCAAGACAGTGAACCTTTTCACTAATGTCTGCTTTACATAGGAGAGTTCAACTTTCCATTAAAAATAACTTCATCCAAGGACAGTAAAGTTTTGATTTGGATCCACTGCTGCACTAGCTTATGGGAGTTTGTATTTCTTCTGTTGATTTGTGTTCACGTTCTCCATAGGTGGAGGGAGAAAATAATTTGTGAGGGAGGCTGAGCGCGCATGTGCATGTATGTACGTGTTGCCCCCCTCCCTGGTGGGAAAGTCTGCAGAGGAAGGGGCCAGGGGGAGGGAGCGGAGCCCAGGATCGGGGCCGGGGCCCACTGCGCCCCTTTGGCCACCCCTTCCCCTGTGCCTGGGGTCGTTGCCCAGTGCTGGCACTCCCCCACACTAAGCAATCTGCCACCTCCCCAGTCCCGCACTGCCTGGGGGGGCCAGAGCGGGGCCAGCCTCGGGTGACCCACTAGGCTGGAGAGGATGGAGCCCCCGGGACCCCTGTGACCACTCCAAGTCATTGTTCTGCTGCTGGTGGGGCAGGGCCTGCACAGCCGGGGGGGGCACGGGGCACGGGGCACAGGACGTGGGATGAAGCCGTGACTCATCCCGGGGCACAGGAAGGAGGCAGCTCCCACCACTGCATTCACCCAGGAGGCATGGGGGCCGTGTGTGGCCCTGGATCAGCATGGGCCAGGGCAGGCTGCCACTGTGGGCTGGGGCTGTATTGGGCTGTTCTGGGTGGGGGTGGGGAGGGGAGGGCTGGGCTGCGCTAAGGCTGGGCCAGGTTGTGGGGCAATTGGAGCCTAGCAGTTCATCCAGGGGCATGGGCAGGCAGCTCCTGCCACCGCGCACACTGCAGGGAAGCCCTGAGGGGGTATGTTCCCCTCCCTTGGCCCTCCCATGCCGCTGGGCTCTGATTGCCCCATGACCTGACACAGCTGGGGCCCCATTCATGGTGAATGCAGCCCTGGCTAGGCCGGGTCGTGGGACAATCAGAGCTTAGCAGCTCCTCCAGAGGTGCACTGCCGGGGAGCCAAGATGGGGGCACATGGCCCCCTGATCTTTGGATGGGGCAAGGGTGGGCTGTAGCTGTGAGCTGGGCTCTGCTCCCTGCCTCTGCTCCTCACTGCAGCTGCTTTGAAAGCAGCGCGGCATGGTGCCATGTGCCTTGCTGCCCAGTCCACCCAGCACTGGGATGCACATAGCACTGCACTGCTTTCAAAGCAGCTGCAGTGAGCACAGAGGCAGGGAGCAGAGCCCAGCTTGCAGCTGCAGCCTGCCCTTGCCCTGTGCAAAGATCAGGGGGCCATGTAGCCCCTGCCTTGGCTCCCCAGTGCTGCCCCTCTGGAGGAGCTGCCAGGCTCTGATTGTCCCACAACCCAGCCTGGCCGGCACCCCATTCACTGTGAATGGGGCCCGGCTGGGCTGGGTTATGGGACAATCCCCGCAGTGCAGCAGGGACCGAGGCAGGGGCAGAGGTGAATGATTCGTCCCTGCCCCTACCTCACCCCCTCCTGCACTATGGGGTTCTCGATCTGCCCCAAGTCCAGGCAGTCATAAAAAAATAAGATTGAAAGAAACTTACCTGCCTGCTGAGCCAGCTGCGATCCTGGCCGTGCAGGGTATCCGAGCGTGCACACCACTCCCTCCCTGCAGCAGCAGCCTGCATTTGGGCTCCTGTCCAGCCATACCTGCTGCCCTGTGTTTGAGGGGCTGAGCTCTGTTAGCCCCCACTCTTCTGCTGCTTATGACATTTTCCTACTTGGCCAGATTGCATCTCTCCTGATGCACCACAGTCTGGGATTCCTATGATGCACTGCCTTTTCTCTCTAAAAGGGAATTTGGTGCTTATAGGACATGAGTAGGACTATGAGGCACCAGAAGAACAGATTCTTTGACACTACAGCAGCAGTTGCAGAAGATTGCATTGAAATTCTCAAATGAAAATGCATCATTATGAACTTTTTGGAAAAGCAGATCACATCTTCTGACCAGCTCAAATGTTAACCCGCTATAATCCAGTGTTCACCTGCTGCTATTTCAAAGACTTCAAAAGGCAAAAACTAGGATTATTTACTCTGGGGAAGAAAAGATTGAGGGTTTTGTTAATAGCCTTCAAATACCTGAAGGGCGATTAAGAGGATGGAGATAGGCTTTTCTCTGTGGCTGTAGGGAACAGGATGAGGAACAATGGCCTCAAGATGCAGTAGAGGAAATTTAGGTTGGATATTAGAAAGAACTTTCTGACTCTGAGGCTGGTCAATCATTGGAATAGGCTACCTAGAGATGTTGTAGAACATCCATATGGGGAAATTTTCTAGAGCAGGTTAGACACACTTAGCTGAGATGGTTTAGTCAGGGATGATTCTGCCTCGAGCAAGCAGCTGGAATAGATGACCTCATGACATCTCTTTCATCCCTACTTTCCTTATGTTCTATAAAAAGAAAGCCTCCAGACAAGAGTGCTAAGAAAGAAACAAGAATCCTAACTTTCTCACACTATCCAAAAAGAGGATCAGGCATTATGAGGAAGGATTGCAGTTAAAACCATCTTCATGTTTAACAATGGAGCAGTTACTCAAAAGCAGGAAGATCCTAGAGGGTAATTTGATCATGCCTGATAGAGCTGCTGAGGTGGCACAGTGACTATAATTGCATAGACCATCACAAAATATGTTTGTTTATTGTAAAGGCAGAACTTAAGCCTACACAAAAAGAGGGGTATAAGGGGTATGATTTTTTTCTGTATATTTACAAAGACAACAAGAAATAACCAGTGAGATGCTTTACTGTGGAGCTAATTAGCTCTGCACTGAAGCATCACTGTCTACATGGGCAGTGCTATTAGGCCACAGTTAACTAATTAACTCTGCTGCAGGACAGTACTGCCCAACATAAGTACTACCCTACAGCAGCATAGTTACATTCAGTGAAATGTACATGTAGACAAGTGATGGGGCTAGCTGGGGCACAAGGGTGCTTCAGTGCCTGCTGGCTAGTCCCACACTGCAGCACCCTTGTGCCGCAGCCTGCCCCTGCACAGCACATTGAGCTGGGCTGGAGTAGACCCAGGCTAGAAGGCTGACCCCCAGTACCCCCTGCTGCTCCATCCTGGCTCAATGTTCTGCAGTCCTGAATGCAAGTGCAAATGCTGTGCCTTGGAACAATAAACTTCAGTGTGAACTGTGCAAGTTTATTACATTGCATTAATTGCACATGTAGATGTGCTCAGGTTATCTTACTTTGTGCCAAGATCAGTTTTAAATTGAAAAATATGTAGAAGTTATGACTGATTCCCACTAGAACCCCGTAAAGAAAGGCTCTGCATGGAGATCTGTAGCTGGTTGTCACAGCTCTGAAGCTAGTAGGATTTTAATGTGCAATAAAAGCAATTATCACTAATGGCATTCTAGGCATAATACTCAAGCTTAAGGAAGGGAAAAGGACTGGAGAGACTTACTGCTTGGCAGTACATGTCAGCTGATATGCTGCATGTACCTGCTTCATGCATCTGTTGCTATGCCAGTACAGTGGTGTAGCAGGCAAATTGAGTTGTGCTAAGGCTCTTAGCCATAGTCCAGGCCTTCCCAGAATGAAGCAATAACATTGAACAGAGTCCCTTCTGTGGCATTAGATGCGAGTGCTGCAATTGGTGCACTAGGCAAGCAAGACACAAGTTTCCTTACAAGGCATATACTTGGCACAGTCCCAGGGGATTGGAAAATTTGGGATTAGAAAATTAGAAAAGTAATGAACAAAGGAAAGGTGTGTTAGCATGCAGTGATTCTGGGGGGGCAGATACAGCTGCTTCATCCCTGCAATGGGGAAGCCATAAACAAACATCACACACCCAGCGGAGGACCCAAGGTCTGGGATCCCCCAAAGGTCACTGCTGAAACATCTAAGAAGCCACTTGCCAGGTTGTATTATGGGGAAGAAACCTGTAATACTGCATGGGAGTTACTATTAAAATTCACTTGAAACCACATTGCACGAGTTGCCATGTCAATCCTTTAGGGCTCTGGTGAAAAGAATCCTATTGGTAACAGTGGAAGTAAACGAAGGTTTAACGTAGCTTCCATTTAGAGCAGATGGACGAAACACTTGTAGTAGGTCAGCTGTGAAATGCTATAATTTTAAATAAAGCATTTTAATATGTTAGGGTACAGACAGGCAAACAGTTAGATGTGTGTACTACTAACAAATGTAAAACCTCATATAACATTTAAAAAAATCTACTTATATACACACATACATCCCAAATAGGGGACCAGAATATATATTTTTTTAAATTCAGAAGTCAAGATGCACTACATGAGATTAAAACATTCACGAAAAATAGATTTATTTTTTTGCTGCATGGTATATACATATTACTTTCTGCCAAATGTACAAATTAAACCAGTTTCATCCTTGAAACTGCACCTAAAAACAGTGTTTCATTGCATCTACCTGCATAGAAATCAGATTACTAGAACAAGAACACCAAAATACTTGTAAAATATAATTCAGTGGACTTAATTTTTCAAGCTACAAATAATTGCCTTTTATGTAATTCTTGATCTCACAGTGAAATATGCATTCTTTGTTAAAACATATGAATTTTGAATTTGACAATATGGGTTCTGCTTAATGCATCTCTGACTTTGATGCTATGGGCTAGCATAATTAAAACACACTTAGCTGAGAAACTCAATGCTTGTTAAGACTCAGGCTAACAAACAAGTTAGCAGGCCCTGTTGTAGGCAACAACAAGTCTGTGCTACTTGATTAACATGCCTTCTGATATCCTAGTGTTTTAGGGTTTGTCCTGATTATGGCTTAAGGCATGAAACATACATCCAGAGCACCTTAATAAACTTTGAGTGATTTTTCAGTTGTGTTGGATTTAGTTGAATTTACTTGACTGAAAAATGCACTATTGGGTAACTGTTTCCTGTTCATGTTTGGTCCCCTTAGTTTCTAGTGCTACAATCTTCAAGGTAATCATGCTGTGTAAAAGGGGCTTGATATATGTGGTTTGAAATAAAACGTGAATAGTCTGAAAATACAATAATCCCCCTAAAGTTAGGTTTATACAGAAGTCATGATCACAATGCTATAGCTCCTTCAATTAGACCCTTCCAAAAACTGAACAAGGCATACATTTCTAATGGAAAAAAAGCAAGCAGGAAAGTCCCGTCCCTTTTGCAGATTGGATGTTTTCTCGCTCCTATACTATCGATACCATGTACTGAAACAGAGCCATTTTGTTACTATACAGCCAGGAAAAAAAAAAATCCAGAATATATCCAGAACTGTATTAGGTCCCCAGTACTATCAGGATCAAGATCTTGTGTATATTCAGTCATGTCAAATTTATCTCTTGGAGTCAGGTGGCATAATTTTCAAGCTTTTTCTGACCTCAAGCACACTGTGTAAAAGCAGTTTCAAGCCTGCAAAACTTAATGTACTTCAGTGCTATCGAGACAAAAAGAAATGGCATGGAACTCTTTTTTTTAAATACACAAAATGGAAATTAATATTGAAGGTATAGTAAGCTGATTGCACAATATGTCATTTACCAAATGAGATTTTAAATGCTCTTTCCTCAATCTGAAGTTGCTGCAGTGTCATTGTGTGCTAAATTCTTCCAATACTAATTAATGTCTGTTAAACTCCAGATAGCTTCTCTAAACACAGAGAAAAAGTAACAGGCCAAAGTAAAGATACTGAAAATAATGCAGAAGGAACAACTCAGGTATATTAACTACTAAGCAATTACCAAATCTGAAGGGTGAATGTTAAGTGTTTTTACAGAAGAAAATGAAAAGCATAAGTATGGGATTGCATGCATATGCACTTAAATGTCATTCTTCCCTTGACAGCCCATTTTTATGGGTTTTTTTAAATTAGTAAATCTCAAAGCACTTCAGTTTGCACAGTATCTTAGGAATCTGCAAAGTCCTATAATGATTGTATGGGCCAGAGCCCTATCTTTACTCACCTAAGAAAATGTGGGGTGACAGGGAAATATAGTCTCATACTGGATTAACATATAACTATGATACACTTTTTTTTTTAAACTAGATGACAGCTGTAGGATAGCACCACCCATAATGGCAAGCCTTTTTTTGGCTTGAAAAAGTGACTTTTTACATTAATATAAAAAGAGTTCAAGTTGAACTAGTACTGCTGATCCTGAATCATGAATTTCTTTATTCTCTGCATTTAGACAGTGTCTAAGAGAAGCAAGCAGTTTATAGACAGTGAACACTTTACTGACAGCTTATTCTGCTGCTTCTCCCATGCACTTTTCTTACACATTGATTTCAATTATGTAATGTACCTTGGCACAATACCTAGATACTCTATATCTTTCTATTTAATGCTATAAAAACACATACAAAGCATATGTACGAATTACAGGCTTTTCCCCTCAATAGGGTGACTAATAGATCAAGTGAAATATTCTGCTTTTTGGAGAAAAACATCACTGGGGGAAGAAGTGGTTAGGATGTTTTTCAATGATGAAATACTTTACACTTTGAACAAGATTTCCACTTGCAATTGTTCATAAACAAGTATAAAATATTTATTTTACATAGTGGTTCAATTTGACTTTTCAGTCTCCCCAATAAGCAAGAACACAAAGTAGTGCGGGAGTACGGGGCTCATTCCTTATAAAAATCAGTTACTTTGATATAAATTTAAAATGGTAGCATTTACTTGCTTTGATGTAGTAAAATTATGTTTAGAAATTAGTTTTATATACAGAGACTGAATAAATATAAAATTATATATTTCTATCTGTACCTAACAAACCCTGGAAAAAGTGAGACTCCATATTCAGTTTAATTTGTATTTTTCATAATAATGTATACACTGTCACATACAAGGAGAGTCTTCAAAGATGTTTTAGGGGAAAAAGTGCAGTTTGGAGCTGATCTGGCTTCTACTGAAACCTACATGATTCTCATCTCCTGTGGATTTTGACCTGGAAAAAAAATGTTCGTGTTCCACTTTAAGAAGAATGTGTATACAATATAGCTGTGCTCATCCACACACGTAGTAAGATTTCTGTTTAATAAACACCACAAAGTATTTCAGATTTCCATTATTTCCACATATACAGGAAGTGTTCTAGTCCATCTTATTTCCTTCAAAAAGAGCATCTTGATCCAATTTTAAAGATATTAAACCTTTAAAAAAATCATATATATATAGTACATTTGTTTCTGTACATGTATGTGCAAATTGCCCTGACAAAATAATACAAATATTGAACCCTACAGTTTAAATTCTTTACATCCCATTAGTGAACATGATGCCATATCACATGATATAAGTGCCATCTTTGTAGTATTTCATGGATTCCATTTGTTGTGTCATTGCAAGGACATCATGAAACCCTGTACTGAGGCCAGACATGTGTTGAAAATAAGCTTCCTTCTCCACCTGCACAGTTAGATTATTCACTCCAGCATCTTTCAGAATTGCTGTTACCTGAGTATTAAAAAAGTTATCAGTATTAAATCTCTTGTCATTGCAATTCATTATTTTACTCTGATACTAGACAATGGTTACCAATAGGACAAAAGATCCCATCAATTTCTATACAAGCTTTTAATGTTCATATGATCACAGACATTTTCCAGCTAGACAGTCAGGAATATATTCAAAGTGAACACTTTTCTGCTTTCAAATAAAACCCACTGGGTGCATCTACATGTTGTCATGACCCAAAGGCATGATTTTGTGTGTGCTTCGGCACCAGAATTATCCCCGCCCAGTTGCAGCTTCATTGCACGGGAGAGTTTCCTGTTGCAGAGGAAAACCCTGGTGCAGGGACGAGTTTCCCGCCTATTTGCAGCTTCTTTTGCAGAGTGCATTGCTCAAGTTGCAAGAGAAATGCACGGTGCAAAAGAGTTCCCACCACCAGTATGCAAATTCGTTCCCCGCTATTGGCTAGTTTTAAATTATTCCCACGTGGCGGCTAACGATTGGCCTGTTAGCCGTATAAGAGGCTTGAGCAGTTTCCGCCCAAGCCGAAGAGGACTCCACATCCATCTCGTGGGGACTCTGGATACACGGCAGGGTAATAGAAACCCTGTGTGAGATCCAGAGGAGCTTGGCGACCTGATCCACCGCCCACCTCTTCCCGTCTTCGAGCGCAAATTTTATAAGACGTATCTCCGATTCCGATTTTGGTGGCGTGTTCACCCAGAGCATCCGGAGCTCTGTACCGTGGAGCCTAGCAAACTCCACGTGACCGTCCGTGTTGTCTGTGTCTGTAACCGCAACTCAAGCAAGTTTTCCAGCCTACACCACTGCCATCTCGGTGTAAGTAAACAATCTTTAAAACTACCGCTAAGC
>NW_005841992.1:1753884-1758540 GCF_000455745.1 Alligator sinensis
AGTTTAGAACTCTTGTCCGCCTCTTGTTGTCTGTGTCTGTAACCGCAACTCAAGCAAGTTTTCCAGCCTACACCACTGCCATCTCGGTGTAAGTAAACAATCTTTAAAACTACCGCTAAGCGTTTGTGCCTAATTCCAGCTCGTCGCCCTCCCTCTCCGATCCAGTGTGCCCGGGCTGCTGGCCACAGCCCACGTGCAGCACGAAAAAGGGCTCGGGTCGCTTCCGGCCCGCACACATGTGAGTTAATTCAATGCAACAAACTCTCGCACATATTGCACTAGAGTTTGTTGTTCCCGGGTGTTCTGTTTGAATATGCACCTGGGGCCGCAGCATGCTGAGCTGGGGGTGGTCAGCCTGCCAGACTGGGGCTGCTCTGACCTGGCTCAGTGTGTTGCAGAGTGGGTGGCTGGGGCATGAGGGTGCTTCAGTGTGGGGCTACCTGGCAGGCAGCCCCTGCAATGAGGCACCCTCATGTCCCATCCAGCCTCGTCAGTATTGATACATGTGCTGCTGCACAGGAAATAACTGCAGTTGGATAGTACTTGTATTTAAGTACTATCCTACAGTGGAGTTTATTAGTTTACTGCAGCCTAATAGGGCCACGTGTGTAGGTGCAGAGGACTTCACTGCAGAGCTAATTAGGCAGCACCACAGTAAGAGTCTTGTGTAGACACACACATTAAGAACTACTAATGGTGTGTTTAAAGGTGCTGTTTTTTTGTTTTGTTTTTAACCACAGAGAGGTGAATATTATCTCCATTTTATGGATGGGCAAACCTTGATAGACGCACCAAATGATTCCTCTAGGATAAAGACACAAGGTACTGGCAAAGCCAGGACTAGAAGTGGATCTCCTGATTTCTAAGCTAGTCTTACTTGCAGTTCTATACTTATTTACTGCCCTAGTCTCTTCTCAGAACAAGACATTTACTACAACCTTTAGCAGAGCCAGTGATCAAGGATTTTCTCACTAGAATTTCTGCAGGTTTCAGCCAGCTCCCTAGGTAAGTAACTTCCAGTATAAGAGTAACTGCACATTCAGAAGTCACTGGGTTTAATAAAGTAATAGTATGGGAGAACCATGACCACACAGGTCACCTATAAAGCAAGATAAGAGAACTAGCTGATCTATATTCAACGTTAAAAACCTACCGAAATACCTAATTATAGGATAAACAGCAGAAAGAGGTGGGACAGAGTAATATTGACAAAGACTGTCCTGAGATACCAGTTAGTAACTGTAAATCCACCTGCAAAACAGCCTCAAACTTATGTTTATGATGAAATAGGGTTACCCAGTAAGGGGTGAAACAGAAACAGATGACAACTGATGTTGTGTGGTTACCTGCTGTATAATCCTCTGTTCCATCACATCTGACATCACCTGTACATGTATAGTACCTGCCACAACGCTAGCAGAGTGACACCAAAAATGAGGATCTCTGTAAGATATGACACCATCTATTTTCTGGATCTGTGAAAAAAAGATTAGCAGTGAGAATTTCTTCCCTCAGCCCTATATACTTTATGACTTTCTGCCAATTCAAAGAGCTGCTGGTAGCAATTATTTCATGCAGTAGACAAAATTATTATACAGCAAAATAAATTTAGTCATTTAAACCTATTTAGAGATTTGGAAATTTGACCCATAACTGGAAAAAGTTTGAGGACCAGTGTACTAGGGTTAAAATATTGCTGGTCCAGCTTTTACAAGAACAGTTATGTCTAATAATTAATTGTGTTCAGTATTATTTAGCTCCCCTTCATTATGTTGGACAGGTCCAGAGTTACCAGAAGTATTCTAGGATCGAGATACGTGCAAAAGCAAAAGGCACCACTTGGCTGTTGCTGCAATTCAAACAGTTTTCACAAAATGAAATTACTCCAAACCTCCATGCATCTAAGTCAGTTGAGTCTAGACAAGCAATGTAGGATACTCAAGTGTGCAAGGAGATGTTTATCATAGTGATGGAGAAGGATTACTTGAACACAATTACTAAATAAGATTTTCAAAAATTCATACACCTAGGATGTTGATGTCCATGTATAAGCACACGCCAATGTATAAGAAAAAGTTCCAGTTCTGACCTTTTCTAAAGCAATATGCAGATCCTTCTCATGTTCTGGAGGTAGCCTCAACAATAGTACTTGACAGGCATCTTTTAACAGTGGGATAACACTGAGAAAAATTAACGTAGCAATAAAAAGGGAGCAGAGTGGATCGGCAATCAGCCATCCAAACTGCTGAATAAATATTGTGGATACAATCACGCCAACACTGCCAAGGGTGTCTGCCAACACATGTAGAAACACACCTGAAATCAAAGCAATATGTTAAGTGACATACATCCAGTTACTTATCAGCAACACTTGGACTGCACAGTATTTGTATCCAAGATTTCCCCTGGATTTATGATAGGAAGTCAAAGTGGTCATAGTGCCGGTAGATACTGATATATCAGACTTATTTTTTTGTATTTGTGATGTGATTTTACAAGCAGATCCCAAACTAAAGCTACTGTCATTAATATTCTGTTTCCTTTTAACTCAAACTGAGATAAATATCTATACCAGGGCAAAGTCCAGGCCACAGGCTGAAATCGGGCCTGTGCTGCACTCCATTTTCCAGAAGCCCCTGCCCATGTCCCCGTGGCTGGTTTCCATGGAGACCCCAGCAGCAGTGGAGCCCTGATGGCAGGGGGCCAGGGTTTGCATGGAGACTGGCCCCAGCAGCACTGGCAGAGCACGTGGCTGAGCAGGGAGCTGCTCCAGGGCCAGGATTTTGCAGTGGTGATAGCATGATCTGGAGCTGGGACAGAACTGTGATCTAGTGCCTGCACGCCAGGTAGGGGCATGCAGGCAGTGAATTGTGGCTCTGTCCCAGCTCTGGACCATGGTGTCACTGCTGAAGATCTCAGCTCTGGCCTTGCAGCAGCTCCCTGCCAAGCCGTGTGCCAAGCCAGCACTGCTGGGGCTGGTCTCCATGGAAAGCCTGGCCCGTGCTGTCATGGCTCTGCCACTGCTGGGGTGTTCATGGAAACCAGTTGCAGTGATGTGGGCAAGAGCTGCTGGGAAATGGACTGGCCAGATCCACCATTTTGCTCATCCATAGTCTAACCCTTTGACCTGTAGTATTCTCATATAGTTGTGATATTAATGGCAACGGAGAAATCAGGATTACCAGTTGTGGAAGTAGTGATAGGGTGAGCAAGTGTTACAGAAAATTCAAAATTTATAAATAAAATTTGAATGCTGTCAAATAAAGCAACTGCCTGTATTTAAACCTGCCATTAATTAAAATAACTAACTAAAAAGAATAAAAGTATTCTGATGCTTACTCTTGGGCCAGGAAAAACATTTTACAAGTTAAAAAAAATTCCCGCAAGACCTTTAAATGCCAAACATTTATAAAATACATTTTATATTGGAGCACTTTCCTCAATTAAGTGGAAGCTTTTGGTTATAGTGAGAGGTGATGATACATTCATATAATGTTCTTATTTTGAGTTAGTTTGTTCTTTAGCAAAACTGAAAAAGAAAACACTACTACTCAGATTTTTTACAGGCTATAATTTTGAATCATAATGAACTAGGGGCATATCCGAGTAAAAGTTTACAATCAAGGCAGTTAAAACACTGTTCTTCTACTCTCCATCCCTTTCCCATTGTACTTATGCTGTTATATGCCAAATGAAAGTTGACAACAAGCTCTTTGTAGTAAGAACCTTGGATTTTATTTCTTCTACAGAATACCTAGAAGAGTTGTGGACACTATAAACAAAATTATAGATCAAATAATTTAAACAAGGAAGTGCCTCCAATATAGATACTATCATCAGCCTGGGAATTTTAAGTGCAAGAGTTGTGAGACTAGTGACCCAACATATGGTTTATTTTAACATTATTTTTGGCTTGAAGAAACTGTTAAAAAGCTACCTTTATACTGCATAAATACATGCCTAGAGAGAGATGTTTGGGGAGAAAGCAAAAACTGTGCACAGAAAATAATTTGACATAAATTGAGCAAGTCAAGTAGATAATTTGACTTAAATTGTACTTACCTCTCATATTTGCATTCATGCCTCCTCCATGGGTATGTCCATGACTGTGATTGTGCCCATGGTCATTATGGGAATGACCATGTCCATGACTGTGACCATGTCCATGGCCATGGTGTGAATGGCTGTGATCATGTGACTGACAGCCTCCTTGAGAAGCCCCATGGCTGTGGGCGTGGCTAAAGGCACAGATACCAACAAGGTTTACAATCAGCCCTCCAACTGAGACTGGCTAGGAGAGGGAGGAAGGAAAATAACTTTAACTTTACTATTTCTTCTGAAGCTAAACTGGCTTGTTAGGAAACAGAAATAGTTGAACAGAAAAAAAAGCCATAATGCTTTTGTGGTATTTCTACTGCAGTTAACACCAACAAAAGGACTTCCATACTGCCGACTGCTCAGAAGTGAAATTTCTAAGGTTTTTTAAAATGACTTTTCCTCTCAAAAATCTAGTACCAGCAAATCAGGAAATAGCAGCCCCTTTGCTTTCAGCAAAGTGGAACCAACTTTCTCCTTTAGAAAAAATGCTCTGGGAATAAAAGTGCAAGTTTTTCCTCAACACTTCAGAGTGATTTTACCAAAAAGTATGCAGCAGGA
>NW_005841992.1:1758571-1767050 GCF_000455745.1 Alligator sinensis
ATACTTTGAGATAGGGTCTTTTTTCTCCAATTAGGTGTAAGAGGTGCTTAGCAGACTGGAATACAGATCTCTCTCTGCTATTGAATGAAGAGACTGGGAAACCAAGGAGAGAAAAAAATAGCTAGGAAGCAGACAGCAGAACTGTACCCATCCACCTCCTAGCAGAGGTAAGAGCATTAGAAAGGTCTCTTTTGGAGCTCACAAACACAAGAGCTGATCTTGTGAAGAAAGCAGTAAGACGCAATGATGTTTTTAAGATAAACCTTAATCCAGCAGTGTTTATCTTTTATACTGCTTACATTCCACTAGCTAGAAGCTGTGTCCACATTGTAGCCAGGGACTTGGGGAGGGAAGTGCTGCCAGTGATGCAGGCCCAGCTTCCAAATGTCCAGCCCCAGCACAGATGTGGGCAGAGGCAAAGCCTGCCAGCTCCACAGGCCAGGTCAGGAGCTCTGCAGGCTTTATGTTGCTGACCCTCAGTCTATAAAGTGCTTTTCTACCCAGACTTCTACCTGATCTCTTGAAACACCTCGTGTTATAGTGGACTAGGGAGAAAGAGACTAGAACCTAAAATTGCATATCAACACAATGGCAATGACATGCATACATACAGTTGCCAAAATCATTCTAAAATGTACGTTAAATTAAAAACAAGTTGTATTCACAATTGCATGACATTTTTCAACTGAATATTAAAGATACCACTGAATGTTTCTCTATTCAAAACATTTATGGTAAAAGGCAGGGTAGAGGTGCACCATACATCTTTAAATTTATTAATCATGTGTTTAATTGTTATATGCAATTTGATAATTAGCTTCAAAAATAGCAGCCCAGCCTGAAAGATGCTACTTGTAAAATGCAGAATCTTTGCAGCTCATTTGTATCTTGCTTTAAATTTGAATATGTGGCATATTACATAAGGTGATAGTGCTTGGGCAGGTCCTCCAGCATCCTAGGATGCTGGACTGCTCTTTTCCCTCCCCCACTTCCTGCAAGAGAACTCTGTGACCCATGCTTGACTCTGCTGCCTAAGGGCACAGCAGCAGATGTCATAACTCACCAACCCTCCTCCCTTTCTCCAACCAGTCTTTAAGGTGCTTCTTTAAGAAGCTATTTAGCACCTCTCTGTGATAGCCAGAGAATAAAGGAACACTCAAGCGACCTAACGCTGGAAAGAGATGGGGGAAAGCATTTATTCCGAAACCCACAGGCAGGACATGTACATACATAAATGTATTTCATAAGGACCCTGGACAGTTCAAGCCCCCGCCCCCTCCAACAAGTTCTAACTGGTCTCAGGAATGTGCACAGGTGTGAGGGGAACAACTCCTTCACCCAAGGTGAACCCAGCTGATTTCTCATTCCCAGCACAGCTGAAAGCATACATTATGGTTCCTGCCAACAGCTCTTCAGCTCCCCGTGCTGGTGAGCACTGGTGGAGCAAGTTCTCAAGGTGCTTGTCACCCCCCCACCCCCACCCAGTAACTTGCCCTGTGAATGTGTGTATATGACCTGTTGCTTCATGGAAAAAACATCTGTTAGGGGCCTCAAAGGTGCACCTGTACCCCATCTCATTTCATATTAACACTACATCTCAAAACATTTAAGACCTGACGTAAGACCAGGTAAACCATCCACTTCTTATCAGCTATATTTATGCCCTACCCCTCCACCCCTCATCCTTTGACTACAGCTACATTAATTCCCCTTCCCCCCACCATCCACCTGTCTCACCTATTGACCAACCCAGTTTACATTTTAACTGACTGGCTGAGTTGGTCTAATAAAAGTTATCGGATTTACCTAAAGAACCTTGTCTTCCTATGTCCTTAGACCAACACAGCTACAACCTACACCCTTTAAGACCCAATTTACATTTTGGCAGTCAGCAGTTAGTAACTGTCTACCTGCCTGCTCCTACTCTGAAGCATGTGAAGTGAAGTTGCCAAGTTTTGCTTTGCTTATTGTAGGCTTAGAGGTGGAAAACTGACAGTTACTACAGATCAGCTGCTCTGTGACAAGTCCCTTTAAAACTCAAAGTTTACTCATGCGTTCAGACCGTGCCCAAAGTAATTTACTAAAAACAGAATTTAAGATGTAAAATGCACAGAAGGCAAAATTACATTTTTATCTTTAGACTAGATAGGACTTGACCTTTTAATTCTGTTGTATCCCAGAAAGCAAAGAAACATTTTGAAGTCAATAAAAACAAAACCTTGATGTTACGTAACTCTAGTTTCTATTATTTACTTCAATTAATCTTCATTTTAGTTGAAATAATATTTAACAGTAGTATTTTTTTTTAAAAAAGAATGAAATGCAAGACTTACAGTTAACATGTTTGTATCTATGTCTGGAGGATCTAACAGCCTGGTCACTGACTCCATGAACACGAAGAAAGCTATTACCATTAGAAAAAGGCCATTAATAAATCCAGAGATAATTTCTACCCGGCCATACCTGAAAGTGAACAAGTGTACATTTTAAACTGAACAACTAATTTTAAAAGAGATCTGAAAGTGTTTTAATCTATTTAGTCCTTCATGCATGAAATATTTTAAGAACAGTTTGATTGTGCGCAGTGTCATACAGTTATTTCCTTATCTGTCCTGTAATTAGTTTCTGGTAGCAGTTGCGTTAGGCACTTTCCTATTGTAGCAGGTTGCTCAGTAGTAGTTTACAGTGGGCATGTGTCTCCATGTGAAATTAATTCAACTGAATAAACTCTGGTGCAATTTGCACTGGAGTCTACTGCTCCTGGGTGCTACGTTTACATGTGCACCTGGGACTGCAGAATGTTGAGCTGGGTCAGAGCAGCCCCGGCTGGCAGGGGGCCCAGGAGGTAGGCCTGCCAGCCTGGGGCTGCTCCGACCCAGTTCACCATGCTGTAGAGGAGCTGGCCAGAGCACAAGGGAGCTTCAGTGCATGGTGAGCCAGCAGGCAGCCCCCACACTGAAGCACCCTCATGCTCCAGCCAACCCCAGTGTCTATATGTGCATTGCGGTAGAGCAAATAACACCACCACAGGGTTATACTCGTGCTGACAAGTACTATCCTACAGTGGCATTTATTAGTTTACTGCAACCTAATAGGGCCACATATGTAGATGCTGAGACTTTACTGCAGAGCTAATTAGGCAACTCTGCAGTAAACGTCTCATATAGATGCGCCCAAAGTCAAAATAAAGAGATGGTAGGTAGATAAGAAAGAACAAAAGGTGACCAAGGGTTGACTATTTTCAGGATGAGATTAACATTTAGTGATAATATATACTTTAAAAAGTAATTGTATGCACTATAATTCATATTCTCTAAACCAGCCAATTGCAACCTTTTCAGGCTGCAGACTGGAATGACCCAACTTAGGTGGGAGGCAGGCAGGTGCTAGGACCCACCCACTACTACTACTTCCCACCCACTATAGCACAGGAGAAGCTCCTGCTGCCTAAGTTCCACATCTGCAGGCTGGATACCATGGCTCTGTGGGCCAGATCCAGCCCAGAAGCCACAGGGTGCCAACCCCTGATCTAAACTGCCTGGGCTAGGGGTGTCAATCATAACAGCCAGTGGGCTGACTGGCCTGTGGGGCTTCTCACCACAGGGAGGTGCAAGACAGACAGTTCTGTCCTGGGACCTGCGTGTGACCAGAATCAGAATCTAGGCGTGGAGTTCTTAGGAACTCAAATCAGTTGGCAGGCCATATTCCCTGTAAGCACCCAGGAAGGGTTATTACCACTGCTGCACATATATCCCCAAATGTGTTGTTTTTGACTGCTGCTGAAAACTGACAGCAGCTGGCAATGGGGGTAAAAGGTGAACAGTGACAGCTCTAACCTTCTGGTTGTTGGCAAGTTATATGGACAACCAATTCATCTGACACCCAGATATAGGCAATTTAGCCACAAACTTCCACTGACTTCAGAGGGAGCTAAAATTTGTTTGTCAGTGGGAGCATCTACAAGATGCTTAACTGTGCCATAAGCGCATGTCTACAAGCATTCGCAGGTAGCAAATTTAATCGTGATTAGTTACCGCAGAGTAATGGAAGTGGAAATGCCAACTGGGAGCAGAATGTTTTGCAGCATACAGGCTGCAATGATGATCAGGGGATGTTGTCCTTGGCGAAATTGAGGCAGGCAGTGAGGGTGTGCATCCCTTGAGTTGATCCCTTGAGCATCCCGAGATGACCAACAGCACACTCCACCAGGGTGCGGGTCTAGCCCAGGCACTGATTAAAGTGGGTCTGGTAGGGGTCCAGCTGGCAGATATAGGGCCACATGAGCCAGGAGTGGGTAGGCAAGGTCCCTGAAGAGGAGGGGCGGGACTACCATGGCACCCATCTGCAGCTCCGGCACCCCTCAGTGCAAATTGCCCACTCTCCACCAGGCCTGGCAGGGCAGAGTTCCGAAACACACGGGCATCATGGGCACTGCCTGCCCTGTTGGCACTCACATGCGCAAAGGCACAGCAGTGGTCCACAATGGCCTGCAGCACTGGAGTGAAAGCCTGGCTGGCTATAGTAAGGCTGGTTGCCATGGGGAGAGCA
The DNA here is from genome assembly GCF_000455745.1 of Alligator sinensis. Lineage (NCBI taxonomy): Eukaryota > Metazoa > Chordata > Crocodylia > Alligatoridae > Alligator > Alligator sinensis. Next base: position 1,763,120 of record NW_005841992.1, read on the forward strand.
GGTGATGGGGATGTGGGTCTCATCCAGGGCCCTGATGCACCGGGGGAAACAGGGCACAGAACACCACTACTGTCAGGGGGTCATGCACATGGAGCACCATGTGCCCCAGCATGTCCTGGAGGCCATCCTGGCAGTGACCTTGCATACCCCAAAGAGATGGCCCATATAATGGAGGCGGGTGGGCATGGTCAGCTTGAGCAGGGTGAGGGCCAGCTGGCTGTCCACCGAGAGGGGCAGCTGCATGGTAGTATCCTGCCTCTTCAGGTGTGGCAAGAACTCTTCCAGGAGGTCCTGGAAGGTTGCCCAGATGATCTGGAATTTCTCCAGCCACTGTTCAACATTCCAGGTCTGCTGGTTGATGTGCAGCCACCAGTCCTTGCTGCCCCAGCAGGCCCAGAGGCAGCAGGGCTGGAGACCTGGGAGAGCAAGGGTGGCCCTGGCGGCGGCATCCTCCAGCCTGTCGTTGGCATCCCTGCCTGGGTCCAGCCAGCTGGATGGGGTCCAGGTGGCAGCTGCGCGGCGGTGGCAGCCCTGGGATGGTGTGCTGTGGCTGGGCATGTGGTCACCGTGTGTCGGGGAGCCAGACAGGCCTAGAAGGCCATGGGCCAGCCGGCAGTCAGCACAGCGGGCCAGCAAGGCCAACATGGTGGCCAGCAGGAGTCTGGGGTGCTGGCCATTCTTGCCAAAGGCAGGGGCTGAAGCAGCCATAGCATGGGGAGGCAGAGGCAGTGAGGAGAGAGCTGCCGCATGCTGCTCCTGCGCTTTTGCATATTGCTGCTGGCCAGGGAACAGAGAGCAGGGCTGCCTTTTCAAGAGCCTGCAGCCAGAGCCTTGGGCTCCCTCTGGTGGCATCAGGGGCTAATTGTAGGTCTGCAAGAAGTAGCATCAGTTTGGTGCTAAGAGCAGCAAATCTGCTGCCATGTATGTCCCTGCATGTGTAGACACCTGCCAGGGAGTGTTTACTCGCAAGTAGTTTACTTGCAAGTAAACTGATCAGATCAAATGCATGTGTAGACGGTGCCCAGTGTTGATGATTTTAATGTACATTATACACAAACACGAAAAATTCCCAGTCTCCCCCATGACAGTCATGTTGACATAATTGCGTTTTTCACATTTATCTTGTATCTGTCATTTTTATGGATAAATCTGACTGATCAGTATTAGCACAATGGGCTCATTTTTGGGAGGGGGAAAAGAAGAAGAAATAACAGAACGTTGAAATAAGTGCCAGGAAAACATTCTGGATTAGAAACATACCCCAAGATTTTGCCTTAAACCTGAGGACCTACAATCAGTATCTAGCATCCCTTCAAAATAATCTATAAAGACTGTACATACCCATAAGAAAATATACGGGTTGCTTTCCATCTACTCATCAGAGCCGCAAAAAGCCCCATCACTAAAGCAGAACAATCAAAAAGCATATGAAAGCCATCTGAGATCAGTCCAAGGCTATTGGTCCATACTCCATAGAATAGCTCCACAAAAGTAAAAGCCTAAAATTAAAAGAAAAAAAAAATAATTCTTGGAATGTGCACTTAAATGAAACCGTGACTATTTTGTGTATGCATTTGGCACTAGAGTGCTACCAATTCTTTTAGAAGGTTTCAGGTATCTCTACGCTTTTAACTCCATCCCCCGCAAAACAAAATAGTACATCATCCACACTAAGTTTTGAAAGGTCAATTTAAATATAATAGTAGCTTTATAAACCCTCCTAAGCATACTTCATGCATATGAAAGTAAGAGTCAAGAAAAAAGTTCTTGTACAAAGTAATCAATATCAACAGAATAGAGAAAGGAAAGCTTCAGGCATACTGCTATGCCACTAACTCAACGCTGAACTAGTCTCTTGGTTTCTAATCAATGCAGCCTGCAAGTCCATTTAGTTCATACAGGGTGCACCTACATGGGTGTTTTTACTGGGGAGTTGACCGATTAGCTCCACAGTAAAGTGTCACAGTCTACATGTGTGCTGGTATTACGGCACAGCATGCCAACTCTGCTGTAAAATAGTACTGTCGGGGACAGTACTACGGGGACAGTACTACCCGATAGTGGAGTAATTAAGTGCGATGAAAAGCACATATAGACAGTGACAGGCTGGCTGGGGCTGTCAGCGGCAGTGATCCCTCATGGTCCCTTGAAGATGATCATTCCCACGGGTGAAGTAAAGGGTTGTAAATGTGTTTGCTGATGGCTAAGGCGGCCAATCCTAGAGCTGCAGATTCTCTGGCAAATGCTACAGGTGGTGGTTAAAGGGAGAGTCAGACCACAGATTTCTTGGTCTTGTTTGTTTTCCTTCCGTTTCTGTAATTTTTCTGCCACCAGGATGAGATGTTTTCCTCAAAGTAAGAAAAGCCTTCTTTCACAAAGTTTCATCATGTAGCCCTGCCTAGGGCTATGTTTTTCCCAATTTGTGGTGTCAATGCCACAACAGTTATTAATGTTTGCCTTGAGACTGTCCTTGAAGCTTTTCCTCTGGCCTATGTGTATCCTTTGTCCTTGGCCGAGTTGGGAGTATAGCAGTTGTTTTGGTAAACGTACATCAGGCATGAGCACAGTGCCCCGTCTATCACAGTTGATGCTGAAAAAAAAATCAATGCTTCCATACTGGTGCTGTTAGCATCGGTGAGGACAACTGGCATGTGTGATGATCCTCCCACTTTATGCCAAGGATCTTTCGGAGGTAGGGCTGGTGATGACATTCCAGGTTTTTCAGGTGGTCCCTGTAGGTCACCCAAGTTTCACAGCTATAGAGAAGAGATGGGATTACCACATCCTTATATAATAGGAGCTTTGTTCAAGTACTGATGTTATGATCGTTGAACACACAATGATACAGTCTTCCAAAGGCTATACTGGATTTCCTTGATGCTGGCTCTCTTTGGAAGATGGATGCTCAGGTATACAAAATGTTCAACATTTTCCATCTCCTGTCCGTCCACAAGGAACTTTGCTGGGGGAGTTGATTGCCCCGGAGTGGACTGGTGAAGCATCTTTGTTTTTCCGATGTTAAGGGTCAGTCCCAGGCACTGGTATGCTTGAGAGAAACATTGTTAAAGGCCATTTGTAGGTCCTCCTCTGCATGTGCAATGACAGCACAATCATCTGTAATTGAGGTTGAAGTAACTTTGGTTTTGGCATGGAAGCGGAAGAGATTGAAAAAAGGTTCCTGTCCATTCTGTACCTGATGCTGATGCCATGTGACAGACAGTCATGGATAAGCACCTTGATGACCACAAGAAAGACAGAAAACAGACTCGTTGCTATCACGCAGCTCTGCCTGACGTCAGTTTGAATGGCAAAGGGCTCCGAAGTGGAGCCACTACATAGAATGACTGCTTCCATCCTGTCATGAAGGAGTCTCAGGATGGTGGTAAATTTCCTTGGTAACCAAATTTGATACGAATCTTCCATAGAGCCTCAAGGTTAACAGAGTTGAAGCTTTTGGTTAAATCTACAAAGGCCAGTTCCTGGTGTCTTTCTTGGCATTTTTCCTGGATCTGCCAGGCTGCAAAAATTATGTCCATGATGTTGAGACTTGGGAAGGATTTCCTTAGCAAGAAGGAGTAGTGTTCACATGTGTTATGGGAGGAGCTGATGACTGCTGGAGCGATCATCACTAAGTGAAATCAATCATGTCCATTAGGGTTGCACTGAAATATTGAAAGCAACATAAATCAGTCTGAAGGTAGTACATCATCAAATGTCTTTAAGACCCCTTGACACTGCAAAGCCCTCCAAACATATCTCAGCAAGAAACTCACCAATCTTAGGACTGAAAATGAAAACACTTGTGTTGAGGAAGATTGGCAAGCTCTAAAGGAGACCATCCATGAAGCACGCATGAAATCAATCGGCTTTATCACACATCAGGACCAATTTGATGAAAACAATGGTGAGATCAAAGCCTTTCTTGATCGGA
>NW_005841992.1:1767081-1771572 GCF_000455745.1 Alligator sinensis
AAAGCCTTCTGTGATGGGCAAAACCAACCTACATCCAGTCAGAAGCAGGGAACTTTTCCACAGCTTAAAGCTGAAGCCCAGAGGAAGATTCAAGAAATCAAAAACGAATGGTGGGAAGAGAAGGCGAAAGAAATCCAACAATTTGTTTACAATGACGTGGAACTTCTTCAGTGCAATCACGGCTGTTTATGGACCAAGCTCTTGCGGATTCACCCGTTAGATCTGAAGACGGCAGTACACTCCTCAAAGAAAATAAGTGCATCAAAAACTGCTGGAAGGAGCACTACCAAAAGCTCTTGAACTGAGAATCGACAGTCACTGAAGAAACCATCAATCCATCCTACAGCATCCAGTAAGGGAAGCATGTCTCAGTCCACCAATCTCTGAAGAAGCTGTCCACCAGGTGATAAGACAGATGAAGAACAACAAAGTATCTGCCCTAATGGCATACCAGCTGAGGTCTTCAAAGTTGGTGGGGAAACTATGACCAAACAAGCTCCACACACTGTTTCTCAAAATTTGGAACACTGAAGAAGTTCCCACTGATGTAAGGAATGCCAATATTATCATCATTTGAAAAAAAGGAGATAAATCTGACTGTGGAAACTATCAAGGTATTGCCCTCCTTTCTATTGCTGGGAAGATCCTTGCTTGAATTGTGCTGGCTGGGGCACAAGGGGGCTAAAGGGTGGGGGATGCCTGTTGCCTAGCCATATAGCTCTGCAGGTTCTGCATCCTTATGCCACAGCCAGCCACTCTGCTTCCTGACATCACCTGGAGCCTGGGTTTGACCCCCGCAACCCTGCTCTGTACTGGTTTAAACTGCTGCTGTCCCAGGTGCATGTGTAGATGCTGCGCCCAGGACCAGTTGACTCCGACTCAAACAGCTCCAGAGTTTATTGTATCACATTAATTGAATGTGTAGATGCACCCACAGTGTCGATCAAAGAGACCAACATAGGAGAAAAATTAGTGCTAATTACAGTTACAGTGGTAGTTTTATGGGGCATCTATATATTAGCGTGGAGGCTGCTCCGACACACTGGAATTCTGAGCCGCTCCAATTAAAGTGCCACCCTTCCCCAACCCCCAGAGCATGTGGTAAAAGTGCCCTTGGACACCTGGAAACCAGAGTTCTCCTACGCACTCGGCAAAGGCCAGTTTACAAAGATGAACAGTTACTAGAGGGGGTGGGGAAGGTTTGGTTTCACTGAACTAGACTGACATTTTTTCTTCTCCATGGGTGCATCTACACATTCATTAATGCACTTTTGCTACTGTACATTAAATTTTGTGCTTCTAACGTGAGGTACTAAATAAATGCCCTAATGCACAGTAGCAAAAGTGAACCCTTTATTTTAGTGATGCTAATTTTAGTGTAGCCTAATTTTACTGCTCATTAGCATAGTTTTTGATGTGACGTTCTAATGTGCGGTAAAATACGCTACTGCGCATTAAAGTGCACATGTAGCTGCGCCTCATGACTCTAAAATAGTATAAGATCCTATATCTCACCTTTTCTGGCTTTGTTTGATTTTTTTTAAATCAGTTTTTATTTACCTTGCCAAGTTATAAATGCATTAAAAGTGAGAAGCTGCTCTTTCTAAATTAAAGTGGTATGAATTCATAGCCCCTTCCTAGAGTGACAATTACAGATTGAGATGGCTTGTATTACTAGACATTTACAAATGCCAATCACAAATTTCAGCACAAAATGACTCCAAGAATTCTTTACACAGGTAGCCCTTAGTAATAAATACTCCAGCATTTCTGAGTCCATAGACAGTCAAGCAATACTTCATGTAAAAAAATAAAATTTATTTTTTTTACATGAAGTATTGCTTGACTGTCTATGGACTGGCTGAGGCACAATGATGCTAGTACAGGGGCTGCCTGCTGGCTAACCCCACACTGTAGCACCCTCATGCCCCAGCCAACCCCTCTTCAGCATGTTTAGCTGGGGTTGAGCAGTTCTGGGCTGGCAGGCAGACTCCCCAGGCCCTCTGCCACCTGGGGTCCTGCACAACGTGCTAGTCCCAGGCGCACATGTAAATGCTGAGCCCAGAAGCAATAAACTCTGGTGTTAACTACACTGGAGTTTATTGAGTTGCATTAATAACACATACAGAGGCCCCACTGTGCTAGCTGCCATATAAAATATATATAAAAATATACCCCAATGTTAGCTAGTATTAGCTCAATAGTGCAGCAGACCTAAGAACATTTAAATCAAAGGAATTAAGTTAATGGAATCCATGCCAAAAATAAATTAAATCTCATTTTCAGACTTAGTTTAAGTACAGAAAACTGACATTTTTTCTACTGCGGCATGACATCTGGGTTAGGAGGGAATGCACTTACCAGATTTAGGCACAAGAAGTAGAAGATCTGTCTAGAATCAGACTCCTCCAGGATTTGTTTTAGTGATTCTTTAATAAAGCGTGGTAGAGACTGAGAGCTATGTTGTAACGCATCACCCATAAAATTGTACAGAGGAGTGCCTTCCGGAGAATAGCCAATAAGAGTGCCTTTCTGCCCTTTCCTGGAGGGGGAGGACAGGATATTGGCAGCTGCAAAGAAAGATATTCAGGTTTTGTAGTGGTTTCCAAGCTGGTTTACAGCTGTTTTGGAATGCAAGCATCTTATAAGTAATTGATGTTTCCACAACTGTAGGAATTAGGAAGGCTAAAGCTGTAGGGTATGGGATGTTTTATCATAGAACAAGCGTAATTCCAGGAATCTATACTCTCTCGCCTGTTTTCAGTATGTGCATGCAAGAGCAAGTACACAAGCACCAAATTTAACAGGCAGTTGCAATGACAATGCTATTTATGGATGTACTAATCTATGAGTCAGAGTAACTCTTGAAGCTGTGATTGTCCAGAAATTATGCAAGAGGCAAGGATTTCTTAGGGTGATCCTCTTTTATTGGACCAACTGCATAGTTGGGATATAGAGTCAGACAAATTTTCAAATGAAAGGCATTCTTCTTCAGGTCTTAAGAGAAAAAAAGCAAGCACAGCGATAATAAAAAGACAGTTGGTACAGCTATGAAATGCAAGGGGAAGAGAAATTCCTACTGGTAGCAGAGGAATAGTAAGCAGAAGAAAAATAAGCTGATTACTGGGAGATCAAGGATTATCAAAAAGTAGGAGGATCATTACCACCTTTCCTGTGTGGGAAGAATTCAGAAATCAGGTAGGTTGTGTGCCATAGAACCAATATCAGTGTTAAGTTCTTGGTTCCTAGTGTCTAGCCAGCTTAAGAAATTTTCCCCCAAAGTTTGCCCTTTAAAGGTGCTGCATAGAGTCTCCTTGAGGTTAGTAAGGTCAGAGAGGGAGTGTGGTTGTTTCGTGAGAAATGTGCTCCTAATGTGTGTGCGTCTTTGTCCTTTACATTTTTCTGTGAGTGTATATGTTGGTGTTTAGTTTCACCCATGTAGTTGCCCTGAGGGCACCTGGTTCATTGGAGCAGATATATTACATTTTGGGAATGCCTGTGAAGAAAGATGGGTAAAATGGTATTGGACTGACATACCAAACATCATCCTAGGGAGGTCTAGAGCAAATCTTATCAAGAAAAGGTAAAGGAAGTTCCATTGTTTTGAGGGAAAGGCAAGATAAACATCTATAAAGTTTCCAGCTAGGTCTAATCTCAGAAGAATATGATGCAATGAGGACTCTAGGGGCATAAAACAGAGCAAGAAAGAGTTTTCTTTGCTAATACCAAATGAAGCTGGGTTGGAGCCAGCTAGCATAAGCCTTCACTGATCCCTGGGTTTAACTTTATTGTATGTACCTGACCAATGTTTAAGATAATCTTAGTGTGTGTCAGTTCAGGTCTTTACTAATTACTGTAACACTGCTATCTAATATCGAGTTAGCATTTTAGAGCATTCATCTAAGAGAATTATACACCTGCTATCAGCCTTTGGATTTAATAAGGGCATTTTAGCTGAATTGCTAGCATGTTCAATCAAATTTCAACAATAACACACCAAGGTAGTAAAGCAGCTATGAACTTTGCCTTCAATATTACTATTACACTAGCAAATCACCCGTCTAGAAAGAAGGGGGGGGGGGGAACGGACACGACGACAAACCCCCATGCCTGCCCCACATCCACACCTGCTCCCCACCCCGCGTTGGGCCCAAAGCCCCCCAACCGGGCCCGGACCTGCTCCTCCCTGCCCACCTTGTGTCGGGCCCAGGCCCCCTTCTCTCCTCCCCTCCCCTCCATGTCAGGCCTGGGGCCACTACTCCCTTCCCCCCTCCCCTGCTGCACTGGGTCCAGGGCTGCTCCCCCCTATCCGTCCCCACCGCTTGGGGTCTGGGCCCACTGCACCCACTGCTGCCTCCAAGGAGCAGGGTGGGTGCGAGGTCTGCGGCGCTGGCCTTGCCTCCCTGCTCCATCGCTGCTCTCTCTAGAAAGCAGGGCTGGGGACGCAAGGGTGAGGGGGTGCAAGGCCCCCCCCCCCCCCCCCCCCCCCCC
>NW_005841992.1:1771582-1781744 GCF_000455745.1 Alligator sinensis
GGGTGCTCTGGCTGCCGCCTCCTGTCCCGAATACTCTTGGAGCAGTCTGATTGGTTGTTTCAGAGTGTGAATAACGCATTACAGACAAACAGACAAAGGCATATGAGTTATATTTTTGCAGGGGGACACAACTGCTGGTTTTTGTTTTTAAACAGGCAGTATGTGATGAGTGTAGCTGTGGGCCCAATCCATCCCTCCACCCCTAACCTATTGTAATCCACAAAAGATAGTCAAGCGAAATTTTGCAAGAAACTCTTTGGTCACCTTCCAAAGAGAAGATATAGAACAACAACAACAACGGTTCATCATTTAAAAGGTAATAAGGACTACGTACATAAAATGAAGAAAACAGCACTCACTACCACTCCTCCAGAGAGAACATGCTCTGTGCTTTCTCGGTGAGCCGGTCTGTTCATAGCTCGAAGGTGATCTGTTATTGGGTGTGTCCAGAAGTTGCCAAACAGTAGAGCGCTAATCAAAATGAGAAAGGATCCATAACGGGCACACTTGGAAGCTTCCATCTTGACAGAACAGATGGACTCCACATAAAAGTCCAAGATCACAACAAAAAAGATAACCGTTATGAAAGGCATGATGAGAGAGGACCAGGATTCTACTTTGCTCTGTAAGAAGAAAAACAACATTATTATAACTAAGAAAAATTAATAACATTGTCACAGTCTAACAGACAAGTAACCTATATGCAACGTAAGTTTGCATATGCAGTATTAAATCCTGTACACTTTTGCTAAGTGATACAATTAAATGTACTAGTAAAATAGTATTTCACAATATTTGTTTTTTCTTACAACACACCAGACATTTTAATATTATTACCATATTTACTTGCATACTACACATACCTTTCCCTAAAAATTAGCCTTCTAAGTAGTGTGTCTTGAGTACGGAAGCTGATTTCTCCCCCCCCCTCCCCCAAGAACAGCAGCAGAGGCATTTCGATCAGGGCAGCTCTGAGGGAATCAATCATTATAATCCACTTGATTCCTGCAAATTGCTCTTCCCTCAAACACATGTTTAATGACCCACTCTTTTTTTTTTTTTCCAGTGGTCCTGATGTTCCACTAATTAATTTACTTTCTTTTGGCAATTTTGTTGATGAATTTGCAATTTAGTCATTTCTGCCTGGTTTATCTCCTCCTATTTCACAGCCCTGCAAACCGTTTTTAACTTTTTTCAAAATCATAGATCTGCCCATGGAGTCCAGTCTTCAGCAGCAGCTGCAGTTTTTCAGCTTTTGGCTGTACAGACAAGAACTACTGACAATTCAGCTGTGAAAACCTTACCTTTTGTCTAAGGATGAAACAAGCTGAAGATCAGGCTCTGTTCCTGCCAAATGCTGCTGTAACTCTAGAAAAATCTTTTATTCATTCTCCTTCCCCAAGACAAGGTATGTCTTACGTGGGGGCTTGTGGTATGTGAGAAAATACAATATTTAATGCCTTAAATTTACAGCATAAATACTTGTGTGGTATAAAATATCTCATATTTGAGTATTTATACTTTACAAGTTATGAAAAAAAAATTGGTTTTCTTTTCTCAATAGAAAGATCATGGTATAAACAGCTGAAAATCAGAGCATAAGTTATTTAAGAAAAACTACAGCTACCTTAAACAATAATTGTTTTAGTGAAAAAGAAATCACATCACCTGCAATCCAAAATTCTGAGTTGTCGAAGAACAAGCACAAAAAAACCACAGAAACACACAGAATTCTACTTTGAAAAATACAATTCTGATCAGAAATGCATAGAATTCTATTTTTCAAAACAGAATTTACTAAAAGAAATGTTTTTAGAGGAGATGCTTAAGTCACAGACTGCAGATTCCTTGGGCAGATGACGACCTGCAAATTTCGGGGACTGGACCTGAAGGTCCAGGAAGCCCTTTCCAGTCCTGTGTTCCTAGAATGATTGGTAGGGGGTCGGACTTGATGATCTGCTCAGGTCCGTTCCGACCCTACCAACTATGAAACTATGAAAAGCAGTCACTCGTGCATTTGAATACTTGCTGTTACCTCAGTTGTCAGAGATAGGATGATGACCCATGGACACAATAGAATGACAGAAACAAGATGTGATAAAGCTTGAAGACGCTTGGCTCCTCCTACATCTACAGACAACTTTCGGGAAGCCATGTGAAAGCCAACCTTACAGCACAATGCCAATACCAAAAGCAGCACTCCTCCCTGAAATCAGAGATAGATGTTAGCAGCAGAACTTGCAAGTCAAATTCTTCTCTCTATTAGCAATATTTGCATTAACATTACATATTCTTTTTCCTGTTCCCCCCGTTACATATTAATAGGATATGTATTAATATGTATATTCTGGCAAATATCCTATGACAGGATATTTGCCAGAAGATTAAATTGGTTAAAACATTATTACCAGGACACTGGGTTTTCTGTTTGCTGCGTGCACACAAAAAAAACAACCCAAAACCACAGATTCTCCCCTTTAAAGGCGATAAATGCAGAAAACCGTGGGTTTCCCCTTGCAGGCTGGCAGGTTCCAGCCTGCAAGGGGCTGCAGGGAGTAGGAGGAAGTCAATCAGACGCACATGGCCAGCAATACAGCTGCCAGGCAGTATGGTGGAGAGCAGCTCCCCCAACTGCCTGCTAGTAATTCAGGGGACAGACACGGGAGGGGAGGGACGATGACGGGATACGGATGGACGACGATGACGGACAGACACACACAGATTGAGGTGGTGGTGGCAGCTTGTACCCAGCCCCACAGAGGGAGGGAGTGGGTCAGGGTTGGCAAGGGGCTGGGGCACTGCCCAGCTGGAAAAGTGTGAGGCCCAGGGCTGTGGCAGGAATACGTAGCCAAAGGCCTGTCCCTCATCTGGTGGGGGAAGAGAGAGGAGGGAAGCTGGCAGGGGTGCCAGCTTCTTCATTGCTTCACGCACCCCTGGGGAGGGGTTGGGAGCCAGAGATGATGCACTGGGGGGGATGGGGGCACATGCCTCCCCCCCACCCCAATTTGTGTGCTCACACTGGGGCATGGGGACGCAGCCCGGCTGGACAAGCACTGGGCCACCTCTGGAGTCCAGTAGGTGGAACCCAGGGCAGAGCAGGGCAATGAGACTCATTGCTGCTGCCAACACTGCTGCAACTGTGTAGCTGCGCTGCCATGGAGTAATGTTGCATGAGATTTTTTAGCAGAGTGAGAAATAACGGACTGGGGAAGGGGACCATGCTGCCCTGGTCTCCCACCACCAGCTGCTGGGCCTCAGTTCTACCCTGCCGCTGCTCCCCTCAGGCCACTTTTTTAGACTCAAGGCATCTCCCCATACATTTTCAGAATTTAGTGGCACCATAAATATAGTAGATGAAGTGTGATGAGCCATAGACATTATAACTAGAAGATACAGTTGGTGGACAATAAGAAGGAGATTGATAGGCAAAGGAGGTGTCACGGAGATTTGGTGTCTCTCTAGACCTCCTGAGGCCAAAGTAAACAACACAAGAAAAATGTTTTTTGCACCTGAAATAATTAGATAGGTGTGGAAGTTTGAAGTTAGGTCTGATTTATTTCTAGAACTCAGAACAAGGTAATGAAAAATCTAGGGATAAAGTGGATCAAAAAAGAGGGATTTCTTTGCTAGTATGAGCTAACCTGCTGGAGCCAGTCAGCATAAGACAGCTAGACTCTTCCTTGATAGTCTAGTTGCAAGCATTCTGATTAAATACTTGTAACTGTAATTACTGTGCAAGTATAGTCATTAATAAGCTTCTAATTTATTATCTAAATTAATAAGTGTATAACACTATGTAATGTATAGCTAGTATATAGTTATATTTTAGAGCATTAATTGAAAGTAACTATTACTGGCCTCTGGATTTAATAAAGCCATTTTAGCTGAATTACTGATGTGGTCAATTGAATTCCAACAAAAGCCAAATATTTGCAGGATATTCTAAATTCATAAATAATTTTTCACACACTTTCATGCACACATTTTTCAGTCATTTAGAAAGTAGATTACTTGAAGAAAAAGTTTACCTTGTGATCTGCAACTCCTAAGAAAGCAATGATTGTATAAAGAACATGGGTAAGAACACTGTCATGATGTCCTTCAGCTGAATAAGCTGAGTTAAGGAAAATTACATAAATAGGAAGTTCTACCTTCCAATTATAATTTGGTAAGAACGAATGGCATCTCAGAACCATAATGATCAATAACAATTTACCTATTTTTAAAATATAAATAATGCAAACAGTTACAGAGGACTAGAAACTGAAATTTGACAGGAAATAAGGAAAAGGGTCAATTTGATGACAGTAATACACATAATCAAATCAAACTTTAAAATTGGTAGAAATTTTTCAGTGCTAAATATGGAATGCTGGAAGTCTATCACTTTCCTAGAACAGAAAAGAGTTACAGAACTAAAGCAACAACAATTAAAGAAACTTTAAATAGCTGCCCAAACTAGTCATACTGTGTGCTCTAATTCTGACAATTGGACTTACAAGGATAAAACAAATAGTAAAAGTTCATTTCACTGAAACCATTCTAAAAGTTATTTTTTGTCCAGCACCTAAAACATTTTTATTAACTGCTCTTGAATTCCCAAATACCTGAAACAGAGAAGATTAATATAACTTACTTTATCGCAAGGAAATGAAAAAGGAAAGGATCTAGCAGAGTTTGCAGATTTGTTGGAATCTGATAAGCCATGCCATGAGTGCTTCTGCTATAGCCTCAAGCTTGTGATCTCTGGGCTGTCAACTGTGCACCGTAGCATCCGCGCCAACCCAGCCCTGTAAAACTGACTTAAATGAGAAAACGACTAAAATGAAAGCAAACTGTTTATAACTCCAAAAACATTTTTTTAAAATCTGCTGTTTAAAATGGATCAATTTCACTTCTTTGTAACAGAAAATGAAGGACAGATTAAAATTGGATGCAGACAAGAGAACTAAATAGATGAAGTACAGTCCAGAAGAGATTAAAGTGAGATGAGGAAAAACAATGCTGGCAAGGATATTTACCTAAAATTATTTTAGCTAATTCTGCAAGAATCTTAAGGGATCCTAAGAAGTTTCTAAATGTCCCAGTTATACCAATAACCATTACTCCTTTCACCTTCGCTTATGTTGCCACAACTTGCTTTCAGATTTAAAACTTTGCTACCATAACTGATCCTTGTTTTTCACTTTTATCACAAGACTCAATTATAGTCTGTTCCAAATGGAATTTTATCTGAAAGCCTCTTGGAAACATTACTTTATTGCACACTTTATGCTTATGCAGTGGCTTTTCATAAAGGAAGCATTATATCAATTTCCATCTCTAGTTGAAAAACAAATATTCATTTTAACCTATACACATCTATATAATTTTTTCTCTTTATTCATTTATCTACATCATGGTTTCCTGAGTATTCTTGAGGCTACGGTGCCTAAACAGCCTGATTTTGTGAAATGCTAAGCATCCACAATTCTTGTGATTTCTTTGGGTGGGATGCGAACAGTGAGGTTTCTAATGAGCTGAAGTTGTCTGGTAACTCAGTTGTTTCTTTTCTGTCAGTTCAATTTAATTTGTAATTCTATACAGTATATGTATAACTAAGATAATTAAAGTAACTAATGAATTATTTTGAGTGTGAAGTAGCTGGTGAAAATAACATCTATAGAGATATAAAATATTACTGAACACAATCCTAAATAAGACAGCACAGAGTAAAAAAAAGTTACATTTAATTCAGGAAATAGAATATTAAATTGTATTTTCCCCTTTTCTTTATGGTTGTGAGCATAGTGGATAGAAACAGACAGTTTAAAACAAATATTTTTTTTATTTCACATATATAGTATGAAAGGATACGATGTTCTGCAGTTTTAGCCATGAGATCGTCATTATCAAAAAGCAATAAGCAGACTACAGCAATGATGAAAAATACAGCACCTCTTGTCTAGAAAGCAAACACAAGGGCATCGATAAAAATGACATAACTGTCTTAATTTGATAAACATTAACTGTTGCAGACAAATGTGTGAAGTGCTTTTCTTCCCATACGCATTTATTCCAATATGGATTCTGTTGTAACCCATATTTCTTTTAATGCCAAAATGACACCAGGGGAGGTGGGAGGGAATTGATTTTGGGTCCTCCATGTGTCATACAAAGATCCTACCACTGAACCACAACAGTAGGTTCTGCCAGAATGTATATGGAAGTCAAAAGAAAGCTGTTGAAGATGAGATAATGACACAGGGAACAGCCTCAGGTATCCAGCTTCAAAGTAGTTAAAATAACAAGAGCTGGGCCATCAATTGGGAACAGAATTTATCTGGGGGTGTGGACAGATGTAACACTTAGAAAATTCTAAATACACTTTAAAACCTGAGGCTGCCTATACATGTACTCAAGGGTGGGAGGGGGTATTAATTAGAGTGGCTCCCAGAGAGCTGCTCTAATTCAAATGCCTCACTGTCATGTCTGTTAAGCCCCTGTGCATTTAAAAATGGCTGCAAGACCACTTCTGCAAAGCCTCATTTGACAAGGTTTAGCCAAAGCTTTCCCACGACTATTTTAAAAAGCACAGAGGCTTAGTAGAAGTGACAATGAGACGATACTAGAGCATTTCAATTAGTAAGTAGAGCAGACTTGATTAACTGAGTCTACTCCAACACGTTCTAAGTAAAATGTGAATGAGCATATCTATAGGCAGCCTGAGATCTAGATGGCAGCAATGCAATCCCTAAAAGGTCAGTGTTTCACTCAGAACCCTTAGCGGTGTATGTGTGGACACTTCTGCACCGGGACAATTGTGAAACAGTTCCCAACCAGCTACACTCTTGGAATGGTTCAAGTGTTATGTCTGTCTACACCTTGGCTGACTTAATTCCAAGCTAGAATGGGGTACTTCTCCTAAAGCTAAGCTGGAGATCTGAGGAGACATCAGAGCCCAGAAATCTTAGAAAACAGTCGGGTGAAACGCACAGAATATACTACAAGCAACAAAGACTACTGCCGTAATTCAGAGATGGTGAATGAACGAGGTGCTCCTGAACTAGACATTAAGCTTAACTTTAGATAAGGGAATATAAAGATAGGTCTCGTGCTTTTTTAAAAATCACTTCTCTAACTGCAGCATATATTTTGACAAAATAAGGCATGTTTGGTTTTGAAGAAACTATTCCTGCATTACTGCAAGTGTACATGCTTGATTCCAGGAGAAAGTCATTGTAGTCCAACCCTACTTGGCAATACCTACGGAGGCTGTAACCAAGGTCCTAGTTTAACTGTGGAATTCCAGCTCTGAAGATATCTTTGTAACTGCGGCCAGCAAGACTTCAGGAAATGACAAAGACGCAGTCAGTCCAGAATTTTTCCCCATTTGGGAAATGACGATGACATTTAAAAAGGGCGAGGAGGATTGGACCTACTGCATATTCCAATAAGAGCTATCATAAAGAACCCTTGCCTCTTCCATTTCCTGGACCATCACAGCTGAACCACAACAGCTGCAACAACTTTAACCCCACTAATGATATTTATCTCCTTTGTAAGCCCACATCTATTAAAAAGATTTTTATAGTAATCATAATAATACATAGTAAGCTTTGCTATATAGTAAGTTTTTCTATAACAGCCTATGGAATACTCACCCAGGAACTGTACTGCACCCAATGACTGTTTAATACAAAGTGTATAAAAAGTCATGGGCTGGTCAACATTGATCTCTCTCTGGCACCATGGCTCTGGAATTCTTTCTGAACAGTGGAGGAGTGAAGTGTCCTCGCCTAGCTCATAGCCTACTGGTAAGAGTTAGACTTGAACCCCTCAAGCTCAGGAGGGCACTGAACCTACATTTCCTTTTTCCTGGGCAGGTGTTCAAACCTCTATACCAGAGCTGTCAACACACAGGCCAGATCCAGCCCACAGAGCTGCATTATGTGGGCCTTGTAGTAGGACTGAGAATTTGGGGGATGGGCAAGCATGGATGGGGCCTGCCACCAAAATCTGGGGCAGAGTGCCACTTGGGATGTGTGCTGGTGGTAGAGGGGAGACTAACACCCGTGTGAACCCCCTCAGACACCATCATGTCCCAATATGCCCCACAAGGAACCCCATGGCTCAGATCCAGACCATATAGCAGAGTGAGTTTGACACCACTGCACACCCCTTATAGATGGGCTCCTCTTCCACCTGTTTTGACTTAAAGATGCCGCTACTTCCATTTTTCTTTTTGGCTGAACTCCTTCTTGTTCAGACATGTTAGGCATAGTAAAAGCAGGCCCACCAAATTAGACTTGTTACAGAACTTTCACCTCAGGGACACCTTATTTGTGGGTCTCATCAAGGGATGTGATGAGATGCCCAGGATGGTGACAGTTCTGATCAAGTACAGAAACAGAATACTAGTTACACTAAAAACCTGAACGGCAAAAACTCAGGTGACCTCCCACAAGCCTAAAAAGTTGGGCCAAGGTTGTAGTGAATGGACCACTGACCACTGTTATGTTTAACTGGATTTGACCCTATGATGCCCGAATGAAAACTGCTTCTAAAGTGCAAACTACTATAGCAGTTTTTCCTATATACACAAGATTAACTCCAAGCCTATCTCAGACAGCTCACATAATTTCTTCTTCTTTACCTGAATCAACTGCATATTTCTTTAAAAAGCACAAATTTTAATTTCACCTATATTTCAAGCAATCATGCAGCTTATCAATCTGAGTTTGAAATGCCCTTTACTTCTACTGTACTGGGGAATATCTGTTACTTTAAGAACATGCTGCAATATTATTTAACTCTTCTACAAAAATATCTGAATACCTTTGTTGGTCCTCCTCCTGAATTTGTGAACAGTACACTAAGCAGTGAGAGCACAACGATGTCACTATGTTCAAACAGTAACAATGTCCTGCAGAACAAGAGAGAGTCATTTTTATCCTGTCCATTTACAAAGAATTTACATGCCAGTGCAACATAAAATTAAATGAAATTGTGTCCAGAATTTATCTTACAGCTTCAAGAGCAATATCATGCAATTCAAAGAATACTTAGGAGCCTGAAGTCTAATCCAGCTAAAAAATTATCATGACAAAAAAAATAAACCAATTGCTTGAGCAATAAAAGAAATATGTACAGTAGTTCAGTAATGGCAGTTAGGCAAGTACTTGAAACTGCAGTGCACTTTTATTAGAGTATCAAGAAGTGAAACTGTTCACGGCAGTTAATATTCTTATTGCAGTAACGTCCAAAATTCCCCACCTCTGTCTGCTAGAATGGACATGGGCCTGTTCCTTCTCAGTAAGCTAAAAGCAGATGTCCAGTTTATCCCAGATCTGATCATCCTAGGAGTTGGATCCAACAAAACAGGCCAATCATTTACACACACAATTTGAATGACAATTATCTTGAACTAACTCTGACAACCCTAAGTTGTCACTCTTACCCGACCTGCTCAGATTCAGTCTGCATTGGTCCTTAACTGACTAAGGGGGTTACCACCATGTGATGCAAGGGCTGTGCTTACCGCCTAGTGCACTAAGACCTCCATAGCATTCCCAGCTCTTCCCCAAACAAGTTAGACTGCAGGGTAAATCAGAATGTCCCACAACAAACCAGCATTGAATTCTCACTATTTGCAGGCTACTACCATTATCTATCTGATGATTTAAAGATGAACACAAACGCATGTTTCTCTTCTGTGCTTTACTTAAAAGAAACTAAATTTACAACAGTGTCATTTCATATAGCTGGATATGGAGATTAAGCTGTCATAATTTTTAAAGTACTGGGGCAGCTAGGAGCCTCAGCCATTGACCAGGACTGCATTGTGCCAGGTGCTGCTCAAGCAGAACTAAGAGACAGTCTCTGCCCCCAAAGAAGCTGTAAGGTCAGAGACAGCAGATGAACAGTTAGTGAAACAACAAAATGAAAGAGAATATTAGTCACCACATCAAGTTTTCTGTAGGAATCGTGACAAGTAAGGAGCTTGAAGGACAAAGAAGAAGCTTTGCAGATTTATGGATAATTCCAACTAAGTATGAGGGAGAAAGTCCAATAACAGATTTAAAAAAATTAGCGAGTAATATTTGACATACGGATTTCTTTTGAATGAGACAGAAAAGCTGAAGTAGGAATAGGTCATGAAGATTAATTTAGTCAGATAAAA
>NW_005841992.1:1781768-1785482 GCF_000455745.1 Alligator sinensis
CACTCTTTCAAACATGTGCATTTACCTTAGTGGTCCACAGAGAGTGAGGCCAAAAAACCATAAGAGTGAAATGATACAGCCAGCAACCGCATGTTTAACAATTCTGATCCACTATAAAAGAAAAAGATTTTATTAATACAGAAATCAGCAAAATTCTTTTTAAGCATACCCTATTCTGCTTAGGTTTTGGGAAAAAATGATATTGGTCCGTTCTTATTATTTTCTGTTACAGAAGTAGGCTGTCTGGTTGCAGTCCGAATACCTTAAAAATATCTGAGATACAGTTTTTGGGCTATTAAAATTAGACTGAATGAGCTCAAATCTACTTGGTGGTTCAAAAATGCTATTTTAAAATGTACTGCAAAATAAAATGCCTCTTGGAAGCACATATAGTGCTAGATAAAACCAATCAAAATTAGGAGCCCAAACTCCACATGTTTATGCATTTGCTTAATTTCATCCCAGTGGTTAATCTTACTGAAACCAACTTGGACTCAGATGGCAATCTGAGTCCTACTTGGACTGAAGCATATAGTCAAGTTCTAGGAGGACTGAAGCCTCAGTCCCTCAGGAGAAGCAGGTAATTTTTATTAAAGAAAAATATTTAGATTGAAAAAAAAATCTAAATATTAAAACAAGCTAAATTACTTGATAAGATTTATTTTTCTAAACAAATAATTTCAGTTATTCTATAACAAAAAAAATCTTAAAAATCTAAAATGTAAGCATTAAAAGTTTTAACTAAAACCCTCAGATTCTCTGAGAATGATAAAAAGGACCAAAAACCCTTCAAATACAAAGTCTGTTCCTCCTCCTACCTTCTTTGACATATTGCCATGGGCTTTCAGACTAGAACAAATTAACATTTTAAACACTTATGAAAAAATCATTCAGATTCTCACCACTGAGCACATTCATAGTTACTAACAGGAACTGACTATACCATTAAGAATCACTTTATACATAATATAAGGCAGGTGTAGGCGTAGTGTAGTGATGAAAACCTCTCTCAGAGGCCTCATCTGCACTGTGGGTATGCCTACAAGAAGGCAGCAGTGGGTCCTGGCCAGACTGGCCTCTAGCAAGCCCTGCCCATCCACTCCTGTGGACGTGCTCCAAACACCTTTCTGGGTTATCTCCAACAGCTGCTCTTGGGAACACCAGACAGAGGTCTTGAGAACAGCCAGAGAGGGATGCCCCTGGATGTCTTAACTGAGTATGGGACAGGCATGTGCTGGGGGTGTGTGGGTGGGGCATGGTTGAGACCTTCCTGGTCAGGTCATGTTGCCGCTGTAATGTGGATGCGCCCTGGGAAAAAAATAGAACACAGGGCTAAAAAGATGACTGACTGTACCATTCCCATCATACTGTGGCTAACATAAGGTTGGCTTGGCCTCAAACACTGCTCACTGCCACAGGAAATGTTGTATTCCACTGACAGTACTTTAGAATGACAGGGAAAATAAAGTATAACGTAGTATACAGCAAGGGTGTCAAAAGATATAGCCCATGAGCTAGAATCAGTGCACAGGGCCCTATAGCTCGGCCCCCAGAGATGCCCAAGTGCCTTGGAGTTGACCCATGTGCCATATGTGGTGTATGCTGGTTTGGCCCTACAGACAGCATCCACTTTGGCTGGTCCCAGCCATATGCCATTCACTCCAGGCAGCCTGGGACACATGCTGCATGAAGCACCTACTTCGGCATGTGCGCTGCATGTGATGCACGTGTGGGGCCAGTCTGGGATGCACACCACAAGTGGCATCCACTCCAGCCAGTCTGGGATGGACACTGTATTCAGCACGTGGGGCTGGTCTGTGGCCCTGATCCAACCCGCGTGACCAACTCCACACTACTCATTTGGCCCGGAGCCCAGGGGAGCCCAGTGAGTTTGACAAATCTAATCTACTAAAAATGAGTGCACCAGCATTATGTAAACTCACCTGGTGCTTGGTTACAGTTTTTCCTGTAGAAAATGGCTTTTGAAAGAAAACCATAAAAAACGCAGACCTATTAAAAGGGGGGAAATTTCTCCATTAGAGTATTAGCTAAAATGCTATTATAGCCACAAAGTTTAAACATAGCAATTTTAATTTTATATCTGTTCTAAACAATCACATCCCTCCCTCCCCATACAATACTCATCTTAAAGAATAATTACAGTTGTGTTTTAAAATGGAATTCTACTCCCCTTTCTCCAGAAGTAAAAAATACTGTAAGCTACGCAATTTGCTTCTGTCCCCTGTACCTTACTCCAAAAATTAAGAGAGTCAAAGGGTTTAGGCCAGAGATGAAATTCAGTTGCCTCAAATGCTTGCTTTGCCATTAACCCCCTCCCAAAGCTGTCACGGGATACTCAACAGGTTACTCTGAATACACAAACAAGTACAAAACTTTAGAGCTGCAGAGAAATTTAATAGGTAGCAGCGAGATGACAATTTTTTTGCTCATTTGTAAAAGCGTTCATTGCTGAAAGGCTGCTGATAAGCCTGGATGCCCCTCTGCCTATGCCAGGGGCTGACTGGGAACTGAAACTCCCCAGCACCACCTTCCCCAGCTATCAAATGAAAGCTAGCAGGGCTGTTCCCAAACGCCATAACCAGGGGTCTACTTAAAAGACAGTTTTGCAGATTTTGTGGAAACCATGAAATCCAGGATTGTCCATGAAATTGAGAACAAAAAAACCCCAACTTAATAAAAGAACCTGCTGGCTCCTCAATGGGAGCCAAGAGTCCCTGCTGCCACTGCAGACCAGTTTTGCAGCCTGCCTGGGAGGGAAGGCACTGGTATGGCAGGTCGAAGAGCAGCAACAAAGATGGGCACTGCCTCTTTGTCCCTCCTCCCCTCCCTCTGGGCCTCTCTGCACAGTGCCACAGAAGCACATCCACAAAATGTCTGCAGAATTTGCTCTTTATGCCATGACCAATCTGCAAAAATTGGCTATTTAGGTAGACCCCCCCAGCCATATCCATTCCTGAGCGATGCCTCTGGAAATGTAAATACAAGGGCGCTGGTAGGCTAGATCTGCTGCAAGCAACGTCGCTCAGCTGGCTGACGCACTGCCCTCCCGCCAAGTGGCCAACCAAGCTATTCAGCTGACAGCAGGCGGGTGAAGGGAGGGTCTCGAGCAGAACGCACCAGGCATGGCCCACCTGCCTCTCAGACAGGAGGGCGGCGCTGCAGGCTTCTGGGCACTGCCATGAGAAAGGGCCCACACCCACCACTCTTGGGACAGTCCTGGTGGCAGCGCCATGCTCCAGCTGCCAGTGAGCGCAACTCTGGTCACTGTATCGCTGCACTGGAAGCAGCACCTGCCAGACTCAAGTGAAGTGATCGCAGAGCTTGTTGCAGCCTCATGTTTCCCAATGTCGCAGCCGCCACCCTGTGCACCTCCCCCTCCCCGCGATTCTTCTAAGGCAACAAATGGCCTGCGCCAACCAGGGCTGGGCCTGCCGCCACCCCGCGCCTCGCCCGTGCTCACCCGAGCTGGACGACGAAGAGGAAGGGCCCGAGGTGCACCGCCTGCAGTAGGTCGTACGACTCAAACAGCCCCAGCGCCTTCAGGAACTTGGCGGCATAGAGCAGCACCATGTAGCGCGGCAGCCTGCGGGCGGAGGGGGCGCGTGAGCCCAGGCACTGCCATGCCCAGCCCCTGCCCCGGCCTCTCCCATCGTCCCCCCGCGGTCAGCGGGGTCGTCCAATGTCCTCGGCCTG
>NW_005841992.1:1785784-1811186 GCF_000455745.1 Alligator sinensis
CTGCTGGCGGGATGCGGGGCCGGCGGCCGGGGGATCGCAGATTCGCCTCTTCCACCCCCGCCTCCGCGTGCTGGGAACCGCCCTCTTGTCCGTTCCCTGCGCTTGAGCCTTTGTGCTGCCGTTGGCAGCTGCTCCTAGCTGTGAAGTTCCTGCCTCGTCGCTCGGCAGAGTGTTTTGAACTCAGACGTAGAAATGAGGGCTGGGAGGGACCTCAGAGGGTCACATCTAGTCCAACCCCTGCTCACAGCAGGGCCAGCCCCAGCTAGACCATCCCAGCCAAGGCGTTGTCTGGTCGGGTTTTGAAACCCCCCAAGGGTGGAGGCAGTCCAACAAAGTTCTGTTTGTTTCTGCTTCAACCGAGTAGTTGGGCCTGCGGCCACTAGCGTAGTAGTAAGGCTTCGACTTTAATTGGAGAAAGATACGTGTTATTTTAGATTTGCTGATGCACCACACCATTTGCATGCCCCTTTTCCAAATTCTGGATCTGCCCATGCCTGCGTGTACTCATTTCAGGTGGTTTTCACAGTGTTTGAGACTCTTGAGGGCAAGGAAGGGGCGCAGGTATGATTTACCAACCTATAAAGTAGTGCTCCGAAGAGCAATTTGGTCATTTTGCAAAATTCACTTTCACACGTAGCAGATGGCCTGCCACGCTGGTCTGTGTCCTTTTATCTTGGGCTGGAGTGAGCGCTGGGCCTGCACTGACTAGTTCCTCGCTCTGTCCTGACATGCCCTCTGCTCCCTGTGCGCTTGGTCACTAGTGTAACTAAACAGATTTTCTGCTCTTTGTGGAGTTAGTTATGTCAGTAACTCTGCCCACTGCAGCTTACGCTCATGTGGCAGGACTGAAATCTGTCAGTGGCAGTGTAAGTGTAACCAAAGCAACGCTTCTACTGCAGTTTTGTATTGCAGAAATTTTATCCTGCTCTTTTGGGGGGGGGGGGGGGGGGGGGAGAGAAGGAAAGCTTTCCTTTTCTCATTGAAAGGAGTGACCCAGTCCTGTGTTTGTCCCTGTTGTCTTGTCTTCTTTCTGCTCAGTTTTCTACACTAACTTGCAATGAATAGGAATTGACAAAAGTCACATAATAAGGGCTCTAGGTCAGGGGTGTCAAAGGTATGGCCTGTGGGCGAGATCCAGAGCACACAGCCCTGTTTTCTAGCCTGCAGTGCTTGCCCTGGGTCCAGAGTTGACACATGCTCTGCACACAGCACACGCCAGACCAGCCCCCTGCACAGGGCTCTGAACATGTACCACAAGTGATGCCTGCTTCAGCTGGCCTAGGACCCATGCTGCATGCTGCATCTGCTCAGCTAGTCCAGGACATGTGCCGCACATGGAGGCGGGTTCAGGATATGTGCTGCATGCAGTGCCTCCTCTGACAGGCCTCAGGTATTACATGCAGTGTGAGTCCCAGAGCAAGCACCATATGCTGCGTGTATCTTAGACCAGCCCCACACAGGTGCCATGTGCAGCACAGTTCTGGACTGGCCAAAGCAGGTGCCATGTGTGCTGGATTTGGCATGTGTGGGGAGAGAGTCTGTGTGTTTGGCCTGGCCCAGGGGACAGCCCTTCACCATTCATCTGGCCCATGGACCAGCTTGATACAACTCATCCAGTCCACATGGCCAGGTGAGTTCAACACCCCTGCTCTGGGAAATGATACTTTGGAGAATTTTTTTTTAGATATTTTCTGTTGTTGGGCTACTTCATCATGCTTAGTACTGCTCCATGACAATCAACCTGTATGAGAAACCATCTGGGAGAAAGATCATTTGAAGTGTCAGGGTAGTGTGTCTCCATTTCTTTAGAAACAGGAACAGCTCTTGGGAGAGAAGAAAAGCTGCCAAAAATCTTCTGAGGAACTATGCATATTTCATCAGATAGCTTAATATAATGTTGGCCTGATAAAAGTAAATGTATATGTATATGTAAAACTAATGATATGTGAAACTAGATATGTAGAACATTAGATCATGAATTCTCCTTCGTCTCTAAGATTATCTGGTTTATTTTCTTTATCTCTTTTCTTTAATTGTTTTGCTCACCAGGATAGCATTATCACATACCATCTAATTTTCATGAGGAGCTTAATGAGGAGGAAGAAATACAGTCTGTTGTTACATCTCCAAGGATATCAAGCTGGAAGCCCAGTCAGAAGTGGCAGCAAATACTGAAGTGTTACTTCTGTAGTAAGTATGAATTATACTTATGTAAGCCTGAGATCAGTTTAAGGATTGAACAGTAAATTCTTTGGGAGCAGGGACTGTCTCTTCATAAGGTCTGTATGCTTAGCTGCCAATTGTCTTGCAGCAAAAAATATGTTACCTTCTTTGATACTTGACAGATTATATCACAGTTACAGCTCTGGGTCATTTACAGGAGAGATGACAAACATAGCCTCTGGAGCTGCTCTACATGGCACACTGGACTACCTGCAGGACACTGAAAGTTGGAGGCATGTGGCAGCAGCAGAGCATATGGTGGCGGCCTTGCGACATATTTCCCTTCCTCCCTGTGCTGGAACTGGAGCGGCAAGGAACACATAGTGGCAGCAACTCCAGCTCTAACCCAGGGCACATGCCAGGGGCTGGAGCTGGCCCTGTGTGCTCTGTCACTACCTGCTCCACTGCATTCTTGAACTATGGGCTGGATCCAGCTCACAATGAGGTCTGCAATCCAGATCCAGCCCAGAACACAAGATGAGTTTGACACCCTTGACTCCCAAGAATTGCAGCTTGTAAATCAAAAACATGAGTCCTACTAAGATGTTTCAACCTTTAGGAAATTTACCATGTCTTTTAATGATAACATTTTTTTTTTAGAGGAATTATCCCTTTTGCATCATTTTCTGTATAAGTCCATGTTGTATTCAGTGAATTGCAATTTAAAAACTTATACTGTTCCTGACACTTTGTACATAGTAACATTCAACCAAGGATTTAAATGACAAACTGTTTATGTAGTGTAATTGAATAAGAGTGGCACTGCATGATTTACTTTAAAAATAGCAACAACAACAAAAAAAGGCAGTGCCTCTGATGCAAAGTTTGTTACAGATTTTTGTGATTCTGTCGACTTGCTTTCACTTCCCCTTAATTAGATTTCCTGTTTTTGCAAAGAGAAGGGTGACTTGGTCAAGCAGTAGGCTGGGAACATGATCTTTGCCACAGAGCTCTGGATAGAAACAAGGAGAGCAAGATTGCATTTACCAAGGCCATAGAAAAGCAGGTTTTAATCATAATGTGAGATTGTTACAGATGGACAGGAATCGCTGGATCTGTGAGGTATCATGCAGAGAGTGTCCGCAGTATTTAGCCTGGATGGAAGGTCTAGACCAGTGGTTCTTAATGTTTCTACATTTGAGGCATCCCTTGTTTGACTTGAGGCACCCATCTGTGAACTGAGCAGTACCCATTTAAAAAAATTATTTATTACAGTGCTTACCTCCTTGCAGAGCGGCTGGGTAGTGAAGGCAGGGCAGTTCCCAGGCATGGACTCTCCTGAGCCTGCACTTATCTCCTCACACCTGCTTATTTCTTCACACTTTGCAACACACTTCCAAAGATCTTGTGACACCCTGGCTGAGAATCACTAGTCTAGACAGAAGTCAGAGTCAAAATTGGCACCTGAGTAAATATGATATCCGTGTGATGAAGTCAAAGATACAGGTCAGGAGTACAGAGACAGCTGTGCATTAGCAGCATGGAGGTGGCAGCTGAATTTGTGTTTGCAGATGACTGGAAAGAATGCAGAGAGAAAAGGAGGGGACCGAGGACCAAGCACTGTGAAGCCTACATGGAAAGTTGCAATGGAGGTTGAGGAGGGTCCTCTGTAGGTTCCATGCTGCAGGCGGGATTAGTGATGTAAGAGGAGAACAGAGAGAGGGTAGAGTCACAGAGACAAGGGCACTACCAAAATCTGTAGAAGATGAGCCTAGTCTGTCATGTCACAGGGGGCTGAGATGTCAAGGTGGATAGAGAAGGAGAACTGGTTTGAGCTTTGTTTAGGAAGAGATTAGATTTTAGTGAGAGCAGTTTCAATGCAGTACAAGGGATAGAAACCAGACTGGAGATGGCCTATCGATTGCCCCTGCCACCATTTTTAAGTGTAGGGATCCTGATACATGAAACGCTCTGGGCACTTTAATTAGAGTCACTCTAATTAAAGCTCCCCTCCACTCTCAGAGTCACTCTAATTAAAGCTCCCCCCCACTCCTGGAGCACATGTATAAATGCCCCAGAGGTATCTAGACCTCATGCTTAAATTCTATAGTTCCAATTTTCAAACCAAATTTTCATTTTTTGCAGTATAAATTTTTTTCCAGTTTGGTTTTGGATTCCATATTCACTAATCCTTCTGTCATCTTTGGGCTTGTAACTTGTCCTGTTTGAGCCAGGCTAGTCCCATGTTTTTCATAGATACTGTTTTATACTTTCATTATTGCTTCTTAACTATCCAAGTCTAAATAACACTGTGGAACTTATCCTTGTAGTTGCAATCTTTGCCCCCTTCATTTTGTTGTCCTCTTATTTATTGAATTGGTGAGGGGTGAGGGGCTTTCACTAGATGATGGGATTAGAACATTTGAACATAAAAACTGCTACACTGGGTCAGACCAAAGGTCCATCTGCTGATATCCTGTCTCCTAAAATGCCAAATAGCCAGGCTGAAGACACCCAGCCTTTTCATTCTCTCCTCATATGGAAGCCATTCCATTCTCTTTGTTGCCCTTTTCTTTAGTACCTTCTTTAGTTCCACTGGCTGCATCCACATGAACAGGGGTGTGTGGTTGCAGCTGCACAAATAGTAGCCGCACAAATTTGTGCTGCTACTTGGTGCTGGAGTGTATGCCTCTGCTTGTGCAGTTTTCATTGGGACACATTATCCTGCTGCTCTGCAGGGAGGGCTGGCTAGGGCACAGGGTGCTTCAGTGAGGGGCTAGCCAGCAGGCAGCCCCCACATTGAGGCATCCTGTGCCTTAGCCAGCTGAGGAATGGCATGTGGAGATGACGAAGCAGGCAGCCCTGGGCCCAGGGGCTGCCTACTCCCTCCATCTCTGTGCACTGCAGAGCCCCCCATCTCAAGGGACCATGCGCCCCCGCCAGCCACTCCCCAGCTGGCTGGGGTGCAATGTGCCTCAAGACAA
This sequence comes from Alligator sinensis, assembly GCF_000455745.1. Taxonomy (NCBI): domain Eukaryota; kingdom Metazoa; phylum Chordata; order Crocodylia; family Alligatoridae; genus Alligator; species Alligator sinensis. The sequence goes on from NW_005841992.1 coordinate 1,790,932, forward strand.
GGGAGCAGGCAGCTCCCTGGGCTGTGTGCTTTCTCATCTCGAAGCACACTGCGTCCCAGGCAGTGGCTTCACAGTGTGCCTCAAGATGGGGGCTTCATGTGCTTCAGCACGGGGACTCTGCAGCGGAGTCCCTGCATTGAGGCATGTGGAGATGGGAGCAGCCAGGCCAGGGAGCTGCTTGCTGCTCCATCTTGAGGCACCCTGCCCCACAGCCAGCTGCTTTGGGCTGGCTGGGCCGCAGGGTGCCTTGAGACAGGGGCTTCATGTGCCTTAGCATGGGGGATCTGTAGTGGAACTGCTTCCTGTTCCACTGCACTACTTAGAAGTGTAATTCAAGTTCGTCGGCAGATCCCACAATTTTCAGGGGGCGTGTCTACATGAGCTGCTTTACTCAAGATTAGAGCAAATTGGCAGCAGCAGCAGGGGTGTGGCGGTGGCGAGTGGGGAGCTCCCACAGGTGGCCACAGAGGTGTCAGTGGTGGGGGGGGAGCACCAACCAGTGGTAGGTGACCACCCGTAGACACCGCTGGCAGCGTCGGCAGTGGCCAGTGGTGATCAGGGACCACCCATAGATGTTGCCAGCAGCAATGGCAGCGCTTTTTGGAGGAGGTGCACTGCCAAGCTCAGGGGGTGCATGTGCACCTGTGTGCACCCCCTACGCATCGCCAATGCCATCTACATGTGTAGACGCTTACTGGGTGCATCTACACAAGATGCTAACTGCACAGTAGTCTAATAACACTGTGCAGTAGCGTGTTGGGCAAAACTCATGGTAATATGCTACTGCGCAGTAGTATTAGGTTACTGTACAGTTAACGTCTGTAAAAACTTGTGCGCCAGTGCTACTGCACAGTAGCACCAGTTACTGCACATTGATTTTGTACTTGGTTATGCCAATACTAAACAATGCACAGTAACTATGGTGCATTAATGAATTCATAGGTGCACCCACTGTGCAGTAATTTGCTCTAATCATGAGTAAATTTGCTACCTATAAATACAGGTAGCAAATTTACTCAGGAGTAATTACTGCACAGTACAGCATGTGTAGATGGCTAAATGGGAGCAACTGTGCTCCTGATCAGCCAGCAGGGGGCAGGAGATTGCTCCTTGCCCCTGGGAGCTACCAGGGGGCAGGGTGGGCTCCACCACTGGAGATTTCATAGACATTAGGCTAGAACGGACCTCACAAGATCATCAGGTCCAGCCCCCTGCTCAAAGGGTAGGCAGTCAGCGAGGGTCAAATGATCCCAGCAAGATAGGCCTCCAAGTGTTTCTTAAAGGAATCCAGAGTAGGTGCCTGTACCACCTCTGGGGGGAGTCTATCCCAGGCCCTGAGGATTTGGACAAGTTTTTCCTTATGTCCAGCCTAAAATGGTCTTCCAAGAGTTTGTGACCATTGGCCTTAGTTGTAAGAGATTCTTATCTCTCAGCTCTGTGATCACAGAGTAGTGGCTGGGACCTCCCTTTTGCTGGGATAGAGGGACATTGTCCCTGCCCAGGCTCCAGTAGTGGAGCCCGCGCCGGCAGCAGGCAGCTCCCAGGGGCCAGGGAGCAGTCTCCTAGCCCCTGACAAAAGACAGCTGTCTCCTGGCCCCATGCTCCCTGCCAGCCCGTGGGCTGGCACCAGGGGGAGCCTTGAGCTCCCTCTGGCTGCTTCAGGGGGCCAGTGCAGGGCCAGTGGGGGCAGAAGCAGCAAATCTGTTCCCACTTCCCTGCACGTGTAGACAGCTGCCTGGAGGGGGTTTATTCTAGAGTAAATTAGAATAAACCCACCCCAGAGCATTTGCACATGTAGATGTGCCCAGAGTGTCTTCGGCCTCATTTAACTGATTTTGATCTAATAATCAAAGTCCAATCTATAAATCAGTCCATTGACCATTTATACTGAAAGTCCTCACTAGTTCCTGGATAAACCAGGTACCCAAATCTCAGGAGAGGAGATACCTATGATAGTGGATCGGCAAAAAACGGAACTGGAAATTATCCTTCAAATTCAGTTTGTGCCAAATTCCCTTTTAAGGAAGGTCTGACAAAAGTGATTTGTCAGCAAGTTGTCTCCAGGGGCAAAAACAATACTAGCAACTACTGTGTTAGTTTTCCAGCAAAGATGAGGAGTTGTTGAAACCTGTTTTAAGACCCTAGGTCTTGGTGTGGTATTTCCAGTTCAGGTAGACTCTCTTCTTTCCCTCTCTTTCTAGATTTCAGCTGTTCCCTGGCCAGCTTAGATTGGCAGTTGGCACCAAACCACATATCACGGGCTTATAGCTGAAGAGCTGAATAACTCAGTCTCTTCTGTTGGAGGAAGCTGGGCCACTCAGAAAAGGTATCTCCCATCTGCTTTGTCTATCTGCTTCAGCAGAGCTTAACCCCCCTCCTCTCCCCCAAGCATAACACTACAATATATGCACAGGGATGACTTCATCCACTAACAAAATATGACAATAGTGTGGATAAAGAACAAAACACATAAGAGCAAGACTGCAGGAATATGTGGGACAATGGTTATCCAACTGAGACTTCAGGGGGAATTCACGCTGTAGAATGTTACTACCCAGACCATAAGCCAGCATACCGTGACTAATCACTTTATCTCTTGCATAGTGATATGATATTTTTTAGAACTCAGTGGTGGTCAGGATCTTGGTTCTACCTCCTCCATATGGCACCTGCTGGAGCATGGGATTTTCTCACACCAGTTGGGGTATTGGTTTAATACTGACCAGGAAGAGTGCTCATATACAGGTTTAAGATCAGTTGGGAGACATTGATTAAATCATTCTCAGGAGTCATCAGCAGATGAGGAGCTTGGAAAGGTTAGATAACCAAAGACTGCTTTTCATGACCTGGTTCTTGCTTAAACCATTTCTTATGAGTGCCATCTACTGAATCATTCTCATCAGTACCCAGCCATTTCTTTCCAAGGAGCACCCAACACAGCAGTGCTTAACTTATCAGTAATGAAGGGATCTGAGCACATAGTACTACAGCTGCTGGAAAATGAAAGCTGGAGGGTTTGAGAGCTCCACAGAAATAATAGCCTTAAAACTTGATCTTGTTGCATTCATAAACAGTGACACTATTACAATATTTATTAACAAGGTTCAATTCATATGTCATGTGTCCTATGCCCAGAAGGGGGAGATGTTGCCAAACAGCACAAAGCTGGGAATAGAGAACTCTGAACTGGACAGTTGGAAGATAGTAACTGGGAAGTTGACAAAAGTTGGTGACTGACTAGAGAGTTGAAGAGAGAGAAAGTGCTAAAGGAAGGTAATAGAAGGGGGAGCAAACAGGCTGTTTCAAAACAGTGAGTAAAGGGGAAAAGAAATTGGCTGGAAGTAGGCAGGTACAGGGTATATTTTACCAAGAATTGGGAAAAAAAATCTACACAAATAATAAAAACAGAAATACAGAAAATGAAAGAGTGAAAAAAAAAAAAAGATACTGGAATATATTATAAAGGGAATGAATACAAGTCTCCATAAAGATTTCAGTACATGGTGTATGAATTTGGGGATCAATCTATGTACAGCCTGGGCAGTGTCAGACTGCAAACTCAATTTTGAATGTGGGGCTCAATTACCTTCACTGTTGCTTTTACCTCTGCTTTCTGGTGAAACCCACAGGATGTTGATCAAGAGAGGTCCCAGATGATTGGAAAAGGGCAAACATTGTGCCCATATTTAAGAAAGGGAAAAAGGAGGACCCAGGGAACTACAGACCAGTCAGCCTCACCTCAGTTCCTGGAAAAATCATGGAGCAGATCCTCAAGGAGTCCATTTCTAAGCACTTGGAGGAGAAAAAGGTGATTAGGAATAGTCAGCATGGATTCACCAAGGGAAAATCATGCTTGCCCAACCTGATTGCCTTCTGTGATGAGGTGACTTGCTTTGTGGATGTGGGGAAACTGGTGGATGTGGTGTATTTTGATTTTAGCAAAGCTTTTGATAAGGTCTCCCACAACATTCTCACGGGCAAGCTAAGCAAGTGTGGGCTGGATGAATGGACTGTAAGGTGGATAGAAAACTGGCTGGAGTATCAATGTCAATGTCTTCATCAATGACCTGGAAGATGGCACAGAGTGCACCCTCAGCAAGTTTGCAGATGATACTAAGCTGGGTTTAGTAGTAGATATGCTTGAGGGTAGGGTTAGGATTCAGAATGACCTAGACAAATTGGAGGATTGGGTCAAAAGGAATCTCATGAGGTTCAACAAGGACAAGTGCAAAGTCCTGCACTTAGGATGGAACAATCTCATGTACCAGTACAGGCTGGGGGCTGACTGGCTGGGCAGCAGCTCTGCAGAAAAGGACCTGGGGGTTACAGTGGACATGAAGTTGAATATGAGTGTGCCCTTGTTGCCAAGAAAGCTAATGGCATATTGGGCTGCGCTGTTAGGTTTGTTGCCAAGGGAAGTGATTATTCCCCTCTATTTAGCGTGTGAGGCCACATTTGGAGTACTGTGTCCAGTTTTGGGTGCCCCACTACAGAAAGGATGTGGACAAATTGGAGAGAGCCTAGTGGACACCAACAAAAATGGTGAGGGGCTGGGGAACATGACTTATGAGGACAGGCTGAAGGAAAAGGCTTATTTAGTCTAGAGAAGAGACGATTGTGAGGGGATTTAATAGCAGCCTTCAACTACCTGAAGTGGGGTGCAAAAGAGGATGGAGCTAGACTGTTCTCAGTGGTGGCAGATGACAGAACAAGGAACAATGGTCTTAAGTTGCAGCAAGGGATACTACATTTAACTGAAAATGATTTTTTCCCTGGTTTTTGTTTTGGCCAAAACTTTTCCCTTCTTCTTGGGCCAAACCCGTTTTTTTATTATTATTATTATTATTATTACTTTGTGCTTATTGAGTAGTGCTACTATACACATTCATCCCAGACAAAGCTTGCTGGGGATTAAGCAAATAAGCAGTGTGGCAGACTCTGTCTCTGTTTCTCTTCCCTCTGATTCAGCATTAGAGGACAACTTCTTTTCTAAATCTTCATTTCTTATTTGTTTTTCTTATTTTAATGCAACCATTGCACTTGTCTGAAAGTAGTACTGAGTAGAATAAACCATTTCTGGAAAGCACACAGACAGGTGCAGTCCATGGACTTTGGTTCAGTTCCTAATGCCTGTCTTCAGGAATGAGATCCATAGCAAGCAGCAGAGACTTTTAGAGGATTATAATGTATTTTGGGGGGTTTGATGCTTCTGATGTATGCTTGTATAAATCAGGAGAAACTCTCTTGACATCCATGGAGCTATTCTGATAAAAGAAAAAGTAAAATCAAGCTTCATCTGCTGAAATGATTTAGATATAAGAAAATGTTTAGTAGAAATCTCGACCATTACTTTTCAGTCTTTGATTTTTCCATGTTGTAAAGTATTGATTACAAGACAGTTTCATACTGTGAAGGCAAAAGTTTCAATGGAAAATCAGGAAAGGTCCTGAAAATCAGGGTCACTTGAAAGGCTTTTGTGATTTCCTGTAATGTGACATAACGAATCTATTGTGGTTTTACCGGGAAATTGCCAGTCGAGATCAACGTAGCAGAAAATAAGAGTAGAAAAAACATGCATAAGCTTGCTGAGCCAGTGTCTGAGCCCTGTTCCTTATTGAATCAGCAGTAGAGGATTGTGCCAGATCAAATTTACATAAAACAAATCCTGCAGTGTGTATCATTTTAACATGTGTGTTATTTTTTGTCAGTTTAATTTCATATGATCAGAACTTTTGTTTAATGATAAACAGCTCTTGTTACTTGGTCACTTAAACACAGGCATGTAGCACCCATTTCCCTTCTCTATGTTGCCAGCTTGTATAGGGCCTAATGCTAAAAGGTACTAGGCAAGAAAGACACTTTTTGGCCCAGAACATGTCTCCTTTGCCTAGGAAAGCTCTGACATTGAATAGGCCTGGTAGAGAAGAACCTCAGCTGCTCTGCAGTTTGGACTTGTTGCAGCTTAGAATGGGGACACATTTCCTTCCTGCCCTCTCCAGCTGCCCAGTGGAGATCCTACCCTTCTCTCCTTGTAGTGCTTCTACCTAGGAATACAAGGTGTGGGGATAGGCTCAGACACAGTTTTTGCAAACACTGGATCTGCAGGAGGGCATTTGGTGGTTCCCAGAAACTCTGCTGGGCACCCATCTAGCTGTAGTGTCCTGTGGAGGTGGGGGTCCCTTAGCCACAGTGTGCCCTTGTTCCTGGCTGTTTTGGAAATGTTGGATAGCTTCCCTGAGCTCTGTAGATATTTTCCTGAGTCACAGTCCTCTTATACCCTTACCCCATACAGAGACACTGGAAGAACTGCCTTCCCATTAATTTGCTCCTTACTAGCCTCCATGGCCATATAACAACAAAGGTAGAGTTGTAAACCCTAGGAGGAAGACAAAGGGATTGGGCTTCTATAAGTCAGCTTTGCTGTCCAGGGAACCTGTCACCTCAGGGTGAAATCTTGCTAATACGTGCAGCTCTGTCAAGTTTTTGCATTAGCTTAGAAACTGGTGCAGGTTCTAGCCGCATCAGGCAGACATGCATGAGCTTGCACTACTAAGACATGGGGTTACTAAGTGACTTGCTAAAGGTTACAAAGGGAACCTACTGAGCTGGCAATAGAATTTGGATCTCCAGGGCTTTGGTCTGGTGCTTTGCCATAAGACCAGCCTTACACTGGGTCTGATCTTTTGTATTTGATATATAAAACTAAATTTTACATCCCTTAGAAAAATGGTAACTTTGCAACATAGGCTAACAGAACACCAGACCACCTGAAATGAATCACTAGTTTCTGCCCTTAAAAGTTCAAACATACACAAGTTCTATATCACTCTTTTTGCTGACAGAGCAGAGTTTTGCTCTGGGGAACCTGTGAAACAAGATGATGGTGAGTAGAGACAAGTGAATTATGTTAACTTTCCATATTAAGGGCTCAGCTTTGATTTGGTCATATCTTACATCATCTCCCCGCTGGGAGATTTATTATTCCCCATAACAAGGAGCATATGCTGCTTAGAAAATGAGCTACATTGGCCCCTGTACACTGGCATTTTACTCCAAATTTCCCACATTTCTATTATTACTAGTATCAATGGCAAGCACAGACATGTCAGCCTGTATACCACCTTCCCCAGACTTGCTCCACATAGGGGTAGAAGACATGGTTAAAAGACTGGTGGTCAGCCTACAACAGGGGAGCTCAACCTCTGGCCGTAGAGATATGGCATCCAGCTTGAAGGGCGTTTTAAAGGTCTGAATATTTGGCAGCAGGAAAGCAGTGGCAGTGTTAATTGCTACTCCCCTGCTGCCAGATTTTGGGACCCAGTGAGCCCTATGAGCTGAACAGTGTGGCCCTGCGTGCTAGACTGAGTGTGCAGGGCAGGATGAAGCAGGATTAGGGTGCTCAGGGCCCAATTTGGGTGGTGTAATGTGGGGTCCTGGTGTGTAGTGCTTGATCTAGACAGTGCAGACCCCGATCCAGGAGCTGACCTTGTGTATCTGACCTGTGGATGAGCCCCATGCCACTCATCTTGTCCATGGAGCCCACAAGTTGAGCACCTGGTCTACAGTATTGCTTCCACAGTCGCTGATGCGAGTAAAGGTAAGGAGAAGCTAAAAGAAGAAAAAATATAGAGGTATTCAGAACAAGTGAACATTATTTCACAGAAATAAATATCTCCAGAGTAACTTTCCAGTCTTTGGTTGATTGATTAGTTCTTACTACATGACTGTGAAAAAGGTAAGGGTATATATAAGAAATCTAAGGCAGACCCTTCTATGGTAAACTGTGGCAGGTATTTAACAGTAAACGGAGTCACTTTCTACATGGGAAGAAGTGAAGTACTAAAGATATAATGCAGGTTCTATTGGGCAGAGCTGGATCTCAGTAAGGCCATCCCAACTCTTCTGAAAAGTGCCAGGGAAGACAAGCTGTTTTAATTCTGGCTAACAGCTCATTTAAGTAATGGCACCTCCAGCAGCAATGTACCCCCTAAAGTCAATATGTTTTGGTTTGGTTTTGACTCAGAGGAAAGGCTGACTCACATGAACTCACCAGCACTACTTTCTCCAGCAGGTAGGTGTTCCATAGAGGTCTGTTATTTAGTTGGTGAGGACAAACATCCTTAACTTATAAGATTTAAGGGGATCAAAGCAAGATGGGTTAGGCATGATTGGCTTGTTTAAGAAAAGAGATTTGCTGATGGACAGCTTATTGTAGAAAGAAATATGGGAAACAGGCCATTGCTGAAGAATTAATGGAAATAGAATCTGAAGGAAGAGATGCTGAAGGAGGAAAGGAAGAGAAGGGAAGGAACTGTTTAGTTGGACATGGATGTACAATGCTGTAACTCCTCACCTCTACCATTCCTCTTGAAAGCTCCGCATAATCAAGTCCTGCTTACATATCTGATCTTACATCTCTGATCTCATTTTCTTTGCCCACTAACTTGTTCCATATGTTCTCCCTTTCTCAATGTCACTGCATTTGACACTTAAGGTTACACTCGGCCTTGCAGAGTATCAGGACCTATGGCTCGGCAAGCTACAAATCCTATTCTCATTTGCCACCCAGGTTTGCTCCTTCCTGACAGAGCACAGTCTCCCTGAAATGCTGCAGCATTATCTTCCCACCACTGACAAAAACCAGATCTCGTATAACGCACTGCTTCTCTCTCAAATTTGCTAATAGGAGCTGTGTGGTAATGGCCAGAAACAGCCCTTTTTTATATGATAAAAAAACTCTCTCCCAAGATAGCTTCCTTGTATTTCTGTTGTTAAAGTCTGATTGCTCTTTTGCACAACAATCTGAGGTTTCTATTTGCTGTGTGTTAAAAAAAAAAGACATAACATGATCACTAAGACAATTTGCCAGATAACTGCAGAAAAGTGTTTAATCTTAGGTTGCTGTGAAGCACTTGTGTGTTTCTTTATGCTGGTAGTCAGGACATTTATCATTACTACTCTGAATTATCTCAACATGCCATGATGTCAGCTGTCTCACTTTGAAGTGGCCTTTCTTACAGTGGGTGGGTTTTTTAAAAATACGATTTAGTCAAGGTCAGTGGAACAGCCCAAGATCGCTGAGTTCAGATTCACTGGATATATCACTATGTGAATGGTTACTTTTTTATAGAACGTGTGTGCAATGAGACAATTACAATAACCCAGGAATTTCTTTAATGGTTCAAATGGTGAAAGGCAAAATTTGCCACTGGCATAAGCATTTTCAGCTTCATGGAAGTGAACAGTTATGGCATACCTGAATCTGTCAAAATGTGAAGAAAGGTGGAATAGGAGAGAAAATGGCTTGATAGAATTTAGAAAACACTGTATGAGCAAAGCCAGGCATTCTGAACTTCAGATAGGCTGCCCCCTTTCTTCCAATCCAGTTATAAACAATTACTGTGCAATAAGATGGTAACAAATAGAGGGTGCATCTACGTGAAGCATTTACTGTGCAGTAGATTAGCTGCACAGTAAACAGTGCACATCTACACATTGTACATCCTATTAGGCTGGAGTAAAATTAACTCTGCAGCAGGATAGTACTTGCAAATACATGTATTATTCTGTTGCAAAGTTCTTTCCTCCACAGCAGCACACATGTAGACACTGCCCTAGCTGGCTGGGGCAAGAGGGTACTTCAGTGCAGGGGCTGCCTGAAGGCTCACCCCATGCTGAAGCACCCTTATGCCCTAGCCAGCCCCTCTGCAGCATTTTGAGACAGAGGAAGCAGCCCTGGGTTGGCAGGCCGAGCCTTCCAGGCTCCCTGCCAGCCAGGGCTGCTGCAACCCGGCTCAATGTACTATAGTCCTGGGTGCACATTCAAACAGCACACCCAGGAGCAATATACTCTAGAGCAATAGGCTCCAGAGTTTATTCAGGTGCATTAATTGCATGTGTAGATGTACCCAGAGAGATGTATTGTACTTTAAAGATTTGTGTTGAACCTAGTATGTTTGTTCTGTCATAATTGTAACTTTTGGATACCAACTCCAAAGCACTTAAAATGTGCAACACTGCACCTTAACATGACAGAAATAGCTTGAATGTCAGGTCTAGCAAACCTGTTTTGTGCAAAGCAGACTTCACCTAGCAGGTCCAGTCTCTGGATTTCCTTGATTTGTGTAAGGTTTTTAGGCAGTGAGGTCTTACATTGCTTGCAGATAGGGGCCTTGCCAAGGCACCCCTGTGCTCTGCTGATTCCTAAATGATGGAAAAGCCCATTGGAGCTATAGTTGCCAAGCACAAAATAGAGCTTTAGAGGAGATAGAGGGATAAGGTGGACTACATAAACCATAAAACATTCAAGGGCACTGTTATCAGCTGTACTTTGAGGTTGGAGTACTCATTTCAGCTGTGAAAGAAACCTCCTTCCTATGCTTTAGTGAGCCTCTGTGATGGTGGGTGGGCCTGTGTGATCAGTCACAATGGAGGTAAAGACTGGGCATAGTGATGCCATTCTCCCTGACACTGAGTAATATCTTCTCAGGTAAAGAGTCCCCTGACACTTGACAGATTTGATAGCATCTAGTCACCCCTCTGTATCATGCTCCAGTACTTGCTGTGACATTGAACACTCTCAGGTAAACACGTTAGCTGGATTTAGCTGTTACAAGGAACAAGAGAGTTAACAATGTTGATAGTTAAATTGCTCTAATTCAACTTCAGAGATAAATTCCCATATGTTTATGGAGCTGGTCATACCTTTCCTTCAGCTGTTATATTAGAATATTTGCAGGATCAGGAAGGGAACATGATAGTTTGTACCAGAGTCCCTTGGGAAGATTAACAATTGCTAGAAACCATGTTTGTAATGAAAGGGCTGATTTTGGAGGGTAATGCTATGGTGGGAGGTAGAGTCTGGAGCCAGCCTCACCCATGGAGTCATGGAATGCACATGGTCCTGGATATTTGTGTTTGGCAATAGTTATTATTATTCTCTTTCCTGAAGCCCTGCAAATTCAGCCCTGCTGGATTCTGACTATAAATGGCTAGTGGAAAATACCCATGACAAGAGGAAATTACTGTTGGCACAATACCAGCAGAGCCATGTTGCATATATGCCATTTTCCTTCCACCTAGAAGGGGTCATATATCACAGGAAATGTTAGGGGTGGTTTTGGGAAGAGCTACTTCTTTGGGAGGAGCTTATTCCCCTCTGGTGTAAGTCAGAGCAGTACATAATTGCTCTATAGCACTCTGGAATCAGGTCGGTGCCAAATCAGGGAACTGTAACCTGAGGGTCATCCCACCCCCACACCAACTAATGGCGAAGACTGAGCTCTTAGGGCTTTAGAGGTGAAGTTACTTTTTTGATGCCTAAAAAATAAGAATCACAACAGGTTTAGTATCATCTGTTTGACATGGTTATCCCTTCAGGGACACCCCTATAAAACAAGCTTGCTGAAGGGCATTGTCCTGTTTGCCTAAATGTTTTGACATTGTTATTTATTATCATTTTTTATTTATACTAATCAGTTTCATTGTTTTACAGGTCATAGCTCAGGGCTCATGGCAAGGGGGATGAGCTACAAAAACATGTCCCACACTGCAAGTCCCATTTCTTTACTGTAAACATGTGAAATTCTTTGCTAACAACATAATATGGGAAAAGGGAACGCTGATAAAGCCAGGATGTGTGGGGACAGCTGATCCACTGCAATTAAAATAAAAGCCAACAAGATACTCAAACTGGAAAAAACCCAGAGCTTTCTTGGCTGTTTTGCAGGGGATTGAGTACATTTCAACTATTATAGCTCCCTAATTTATTGAGGTTTGAAAAAAAGTTTGGGTTAGCATTTTGTCTCTTGGTTCTCATTTCTTTATCCCTCTGCACTTCCCAGGTTTGGATGTTAAAGTAGAGCAGAGTTTTCTGAGAGAGACTGGTGTTTTTAGCTTCTCTGAATCTAATATGTTTTGGAAATCTGAGAAAATCTGATAATAGGAGATTCTCAGTCTCATTCCTAGGCCAGCTAGATTTGGATAGTGATTTAAATTGTGTCCTATGGCTGCTCTTTGAATCAAGCACTGTAGCTTCCATAGGGGAATAGTGAGCTAACAGTTTTATTGAAGACATCTGCACTATGTGGCTATCTACTTAGCAGTGAATTGCTAGTAATTCCTATGGCCAAATTTTCATTTACACTGGGGCCCCTTTATACCATTCTGGCAGTCTACGGGAAGTTTAACAATGAGAATAAATTGCATTTATATACATGCTGCATATATTACATGTGGGCTGGTGTGGTAAGTGGATCCAGTATTTCTGTCTTACACATGAGGATCATGATTTTCTATTGATATCTGAAAGTTGTGTGCATGCAAGTAATGCAGGATCTGATACTGAACATCTTTTTTGTGATAACTATATTATTAACCCAGGTGTAGGTCCAAATTCTGAATACATGGGAACAAGTGGTAGCTTTGTCACTGTCTCAGTGCAACAGTGATTCAGCCCCAACTCTCACTTTACACTGTCTCTTTAATAGTTCTGTTTCCATATACATTTAAATTACCAGGGACCGTAAGATATGCATTGGAGGTAAAAAAAAGCATAATGGGGCTGGTTTAATTTATTTCCAGGCCTATCAAACATTTGTGCTGATAGTATTTTTATGTTCTTAGTTTTCATTTTAAAATAAACAATAACACTGTGATGGGAGATCTCCTAATTTCCTGTTAATAGAGTTTAGATTGAAATGCATTTTTCAATGGGAATGATGCCCATTTAAATTATAGATGGCATTTTTTCCATTTTTAAGCTCTTCAGTTCTGGCTGGAGATCCTTGAGTCATAATGAGTTTATTGCTCCTTTAACAATATATAACAGCCAGTTTTGTATCATATCAAATATATATATAACAGCATTAAAGTACATTGTGGATGTCTTTTCTGTCTTTTCAAAGACAGAAAAACTGAGGAGTTATGAATCATGGTTTACTTCATTCTCCCCTCCTGCTCCCTAAAATAAAAAGCTTAATTACTTACTTTCTTGTACCTGACCTTATTGTGTGTTTATATCCACTTTGCAGGTGTGTGTTTGACTGCACCAGGTGCAAAGCAACAGAGAAACTTGCCTAAAGTGTTTCAGAGAGCAATGAAAAATGGAAGATCTTACTTTGCATGTGCATTACCCACAACATGAGCTCATGTGGAGATGAAACCCTGAAACAACATTGCCATGGAAAACATTAAAAATGTTTTATTTACATGTATATATTTTCATCTCTCCCACATATGGGATGACAGAATTATACGTCCAGCAATCACTGACGTGTAGGAGCTGCTCCCTCATCATTCATCCTGGGTGACATCTGCACCCAAAGGAGTGGGAGGATCAGATTAGGCAGCGGGGCAGTTCAGTGTAGGCATTGCAACATTCTGATGGAGGGCTGTGCCTTCCTCCAAGGCTCAATAAACTCTGAGTGTGAAATCCTGACCACCTTGAAACCAATGGGAAAATTTCCATTGACTTCAACAGAAACCAGATCTCACACAGTATGAACAAGGCATGAAGAAGGAACTGATTAGAAAGAAAAAACCCTAGTAACCAGTGACCATGGAAAAGAAAACAGGAAAAGTATGTGACAGCTTAATGAGGCTTTAGCTTAATAACACATTTTTTTCTTTAGGGACTGCTATAGTGTAGCAGTGATTCTCCAGCTCCAGATTTATTTATTTTTTTATCATTTTTCTACCAGTACCATAATTTCACTGATTTTTTTTAACAGTAGTTCTGTAAACCATGAAAAATATAGCATCTATACAGTCAAGAAACTCTGTGACTGGGGTACCCGTGCTTCAAGGTATGCTATAAGATTTGCAGCAAATAAGTGCTCAGCTGATTATTTCTGCTTTCAGTTTATTTGTGGCATAAAGGACCTCTCAGATTTTGAGAGTATTGACATAATGTGTTGTAATCACTCATCCAGAAGTGTGTATGCAGTAAATGACCTGCTTTTTAGGAAGTCATTAATCAGCAGATCATTGACAAGGTAGATCCTAATGTCTCTTCTTGTGTCTTTGGACATGAAGGGCAGGGGCTGGTTGTTACAGAGCTGTTATAATGAGAATGAACTAGTGTCACTGACTTCCTGAGGAGTTCTTGTACTCTTGCTATGATAGTGCCACATTTTCAGTGGTAAATTAGGCTGTGAAGTTTAATGGGTACATAGAAGACAATGCTTTGCTGGCTGCAGGCGAGCTGTCAAAGAAATTCACAGGATGCACATTCTAGATTCTGCTGAAGGAAGGAAAAGAGTTTGAGGTAGCCTGAATGGAGCCTTGGACTGGACTCTGAATGGAATATCGACCTTGCTTGAAGGCTCAGTGATATTTACCAGGACCTGAGTGACAGATACACTGTACATTGGATGGTGGAGGTGATTAAGGGTTAATATGTCTGATTTTGAAGACAAAATCAGTGTAAGACAAATCTCTTTCATCAATTTAGGGCCAGTTCCAGATTAGTAAATGAGGCACTTAAATGGGACTTAAATTGCCTAGGTCAGGGGAATGCTGGAATGGAGATGCCACCACCAACAACCAGGTTAACCTTCCCCTGGCTCTTTAGCCACCACCAAATTATGGGCTTTGTACTACTGCTTGGCATATAAAGCTGCAGTGCCTAGGGGACCAAAGGAGGGTTATCCTGGCTCTTGGTGGCCACACCTAGCCTTGCAGCAGCAGCACCTCTGATGCCGGGAGGGAGAGGCTGACAAAGGGATTCCTGTCCGCACCCCATACAAGTGGAGCCACAACCACACCCTGCCTTCATTCATTCTGGCACTCCAGGGCATACATTCCACTTCAATAGACAGGATGAAGCGTGCCCCTTCAGTGACTGCTCCTGGTGATTAGGTCACTGTTTTGGGAGAAATGGGTTGGGGAGGGCCCTAGAATCCCAGTCTCCCACTTTCTGGGTGACACTAGCCACTAGGCTACTAGGTACATGATGGCCATTGCCACCACCAAGCTCTGCTCAGTGAGGCAGCTACACTCAGCTGAGGACTTGGAATTCTGGATCCCAAGCAGTGGTGTAGCAACCGGGGGTGGGGGGCGGGAGGGGCCATGGCCCCCAGGTGCCAGCCTGGGAAGAGGGGTGGGCTGGGTGGGCCGGGCCGAGAGGCTGGGGTGCCCCCCACATTTGGTGCGTGGCCCAACCTCCCACCGGGTGGGTTGCCCATTTCTTTATCTGTTACGGCGAGAAATTCTGGCTGCCACCCCTCCTTTGGCATGCCACGATGTCAGTTTCCCCACAGAAGTGCTATGGGGCGGGAGAGGGGGCTCCGCATCCAGGTCGGCTCATCCCCAGTGGGGAGGGGCGCAAATGCAGGCATTGGCCCCTGGGTGCCAGAGACCTATGGTACGCCACTGATCCCAAGTGGAGGGAAGCACTTTACATGCAGCCCTGAGTTGGGAGCCTAAGTTGTAGAGAGGGAAAGAAGTTCAGACACACTTCTGTTAGCATTTCTTATTGACTTGCTCTAGGTGGCTCCTTACTCAGCATCTGGGCTGTCTAAATTGCTCTTTCAAGGTGCCTAGCTTTCCCCAATGACTGTGTGGGGAGCCTATGTGCCTAAACTTGTTTCTTGGGATCACTTTTCTGGGCCCAGGTATTTAATGTTTAGGTATTGTGAACTGGATGTGCCTAAGGAATCAATCAAATTTTTATTCATAGCTATCATTTATAATCCAACATAGTTTTGCCACTACTGTCCAGGATGCCCTGCAGTGCTAGTTGTTTTTGCAGTTGCAAGTATTTCAATTAGTGCAACTAATGTTCTGGGTCCTTTCACTTGTACCTGTATGTAATTCTGTGCTTCTCTGAATAACCAGCTTAATCTTTCCTATTAATGGAACTTGCACATAACATTTCCAAAAGGATCACAGAACACAAGGTATTTATTTTCAAAGTCTATATTGTAAATGGATTTTAAGTGCTGCACACAGAAGCAAATCGCAAGCTGAATACAATACTAAGAATGTGCACATCAAAACATAAGGAAGATTATTTTTCAGAGCAGGGTTTTTTTCATTGTTGTATATCTGTACAGTGCTCTGTGGAGTGGGGCTGTGAACTCTGCATGCTACCACAATATTGTTATGTCTCTTGGTCTCTACATACACCAAAGCAAAGCTGGATCCAAAACAACCATATTTACTAAATGTATACATGCAAGCTAGGCCTCTCTGGCCACATCTACATGTGATGCTACATTGCCGTAGCAACATGCTACGGAGACGTAACATCTGCCGGCAAAAATCATAACACTGCCACTACTTCACTGTAGCAACATGCTCCCTTGTTATAGCGTATTGCTATCACGATGTAGCAGCTAAAAACAACTGTGTGCCGCCAGCGCATATGGGATGTTACTGCACCATCATTTAGTACTTCCTTTTGGTAGTACTAAATGACAGTGCAGTACCAATGGTACCATAGGGGTATGTGTAGACATGCCCTCTGTGTATATACTGCTGCTCTGGAACATATAAAACAGAACACAGTGAGCATCACTAGAGGGTTCAGAGACTTTTAGAGAAATACTTCACTATTATATTTGAAAATCAGTGGGTAAATAATCTAAGACAGTTGTTTTCAAACTTTGTAAAGTCACAGAATCTTTTCATATTGCTGCTTCTGCTGCAAAACCCTTATCCTAAAGAATGACAGAGCCAGTCAACCTGGCCTAGCAATGGTGGCACACTGCCTCCCAGCCTGCTCAGTCATTACCCTAATCTCTTTGCTGAACCCCAGGGTTCTGTGGAGCACAGTTGGAAAACCACTACTCTGAGACAACAAAAACTTGACTGAGTGTTGCTGGGGTGTTCATTAAGGTGCTGAGTACCACTAATGTTCTGTTTTTAACAGGAAATGGGGGGGAGTCATTATCTCATCAATGGCACTAAGATCTTGATCCTGCAAACATTTATGCATGCCCTTATTTTCTAGAATGTGAGTAGCTGTATTGATATGAAAGAGCTTAAGGTTAAATGAATACTTATGGTCTTTCAGGTTGAAGTCTAAGAACTTTGCAGTATGGGACTTTAAAAGAAGGAAGAAAATGTGCTTCATTTATCTGACAAATGTATTTTAGCTTTAATTATTTATAACATTTCAGAATATGTTAGCAAATGTTCTGTAATCTCTTTGATAAAAGTAATGAAGTCTGAGCAATCTGAGACCAAATTACATCATTCTGCTATTAAATCTTGCTAAGAATCTGAGCAAGAAAGCACAGTTGTTGTGTGTGCACATAACAAAATATGACAGCAAAGCTATGCTGGATGACCAAGATTTTCCACATTAGGTACTAAAAGTTAGTTTTCTCAGTTTGCATTTAGGTACTGAAATATGGCCTGATTTTCTGTGTTGAGTGTTGAGTTTTAAGCATATCCCATTGAATTAAATTGTAATAGCACCTACAGTCCCCCACCAAAATCAGAGCCCTGTCTGATTATAGATTGTATAAACAGATAGTAAAATATCGCGTCCTCAAAGGCTTCACTGGACAAGTTGCAGAAAAAAAAGTTTGATTATCACCATATTACAAATGGGAAAGCAAAGCATAGAGATATGATATAACAAAACTGCTGCCAAACAGAAGACTAAATAGTCCACAGGAAGGCACATCCTGTGTTCTAACAGCACACAGGAAGTCTTCATTATAGCTACAAACTGAACCTAGGTCTTCTGAGACTCCGACCAATGTTTTAGTGACACGACCTTTTGTCCTTTTGACTTCAGATAACTTCTACAGAATTCAAATAAATTGAGTTACACCATTGTAAATGACAGCAGAATCAGGCTATTTTGCTGCTGTTTCCAATTTGGGTTTGAACTCTTGCAACACTTAGGGATCCAGAACAGGACATGGACTTTGGCACATAGCCTCACCTTTATATGCACCAAGAGAAATATGGTAGATAAGCCCTTTGGGGGTATGCTGTATCTACAATGACTAGGTACAGATTCCTTCTTTCTTTCCCACAGGATATATGGAAGCATGTGGTTCTACATGGACATTGAAGTGGAAACAGGGTGGCGGTCCTAAGTTTATGTATCACTTGTTCCTGTTCTAAGTACTTTTGAAACCTAATCCTTATCCACAAGTTGTGCCATTGGCTTGACTCCAGTGGATTCACATAAAGGCTGCAGGAGTGAAACATTTTGTGACCTACTGATGTTATATGAATATCAGAAAAAAACTAATTTAATCACTTAAAGTTCTTTATTGTGCACAGTATCAATGAACACAACAAATTTACTGAACAGCAGCCTGGTATGCCAGAGATTAAGTGTGAGATTTTCCAAATCCATGTAGATCAGTAGTGGCAGCAAAGCAAAGAAGCGGAGGAAGGTAATCAGGAGCTGTTTGTACAAAGCAACCACAAGTGTTTTTCATGTTGCTGGTCACATAGGTTAGTTACAAATGGGTGCCTGTATGCATGCGGGACATCTGCTCTGATGCATTCTAATTAGAATGCACCAGAGCAGAGTCTGCTGGAGTGTTCTAATTAGAACGCTCCACCAGCCGTGCCAGCATTGAACGAGCTTTAGTTAAAGTTCCCTTGCTGCCATTTTGAAGCATGGGAGGCTGAATACATGAGATGCTGTGGCATTCTAATTAAAATGCCCCCTCCCCCTGACACCCTGGAGCACATGTGTAGACCCCCAGAATCAAAATGCAAAAATTATCTGGAAAATACAGTTTACAAGAGTTTCAAGAACTAAAGAGTTTGACCGAATCAGCCTGAGAAGGAAAAAAAGGCAACATCATGGTATAGAATTGTTTCTTTGATCTTGTCAAAAGATAAATTAGGCATAGGGGGAACTTTTTTCTTTTCCCAGCTCAGAGCTCTCCAATGTGAGTTTATAAACCCTGGTATGTGGCAGAGTGGGGTGGAGGGAGTCGAGTAACTTATAATTTTATATTATTTAATTTGATCATTTACATGACTAATACTTTTTGAACTGTCATCATAGCTATATATAACTGAAGAAGGATTTTTCATTACTTTACTTTTGGGTACATGTCAGCTGATGTCTCAGATTATTATTTTGTGCCTTTCTAACACCTTTCACATAGGAATCAAGAAACCCATTGGAAACACAAATTAAGTACTGCTGCTCAGAAATGTTCTGATGGAATGTATTTCCCCTGGATAATGTTAATTCTCTGCAAGTGACATGTTTCATAGAAACATATTGCCTTTGAAGAAAATTCATGTCAAAAGGAAGATTGAAAAAAAAATTTGGAACAGAACATTTTGACTTTCTATTTTAAAATGACTGCTCATTTGATTTTTTAAAAATATATACTATAAAATATAAAACAAAAACTTAAAACTGGAATTAAAAAAGTTAAACTTTGTCAAAGGGGTATGTTTTTGGTTGACCTGCTCAGCCTTGAATTTCAGTTTTCATGAAATTTCACATTTTTCTTCAGTTTCATCCAAGAATGGAAGAAATTAGAAATGATAGAACTCTGACTATACCAGGGGTCTAAAATTAAGTCTCCTATCAATTCTCTTAGGAAGTATGATTATCTCCATTTTACAGATGGAGAAACTGCAGCATAGAGAAATAAAAGCCTAAGTTTTAGGTGTTCAATTATGAGACACTTTGGATCTGATTTTCAGAAGGGCTGAACACTCATACCTCCCAGAGAAGTCAGGAACAACTGTATGTTCTCAAGAGAACTGAAGAGAACAACCGGGATTGCCACCTCACCAATCTTAAAAAGGCTTTCACCCAACAAGGACATTCCTCCAGAGAGGTAGATTGCACGTTTGAAAGAGCCACCTGGATACCACGTGAAGAACTGCTGCAGTACAGACCCCCCTCCTCCCCCCCCAAATCGCACACCGCTGTGTGGAATCAGAAAAAATATATGCCTTAAACTTTGATTATTTTAGTTATAAGATGACATAACCGCTTTGTGGAAAATTGCTGGCTCTGTATAGTAGAACAAATAAGAGAAAGTGTTTGTTCTTTGTAACTCCTCTGCAACTGCTTCGCTCACCGCGGCCTTGAAGATAGCAAAAAAATATGTACAAACCTGATTTCCAGGTGCAAGAAGGAGGTTTGTGAACTAACCTCGCCTCCCACATTAGTTCCCATCCTGATTACAGCAAAGAAATAATGAAGTAATATTATAGCCGCTTTTCATGCTAATTTCACTATATGATCACGTGAGTTGTAAGCAACTGTTAAAAAGTATATAAGCCTCCTGATTTTGCTCTTGGGGGGG
>NW_005841992.1:1819522-1829704 GCF_000455745.1 Alligator sinensis
TCAAGCCCAGAACACACCAAAAGGATCCAGACCGTGCCAGGACAAGAAATGCAAAACCTGCCAAAACATCTCCACCACCCCCGCAATTACTGCACCCCACAACAGAGCCATCAGCATCCCTGGATCTTACAGCTGCACCTCCAGAAATGTAATATACCTCATCCAATGCACCAAATGCCCTGATGGAAAATATGTAGGAGAGACCAAACAACAACTGCGCACCAGAATGAACGCACACCAGAAATCTATCAAAGACAGAAATACCCAATTACTGGTGGGGGCACATTTCTCACAGGAGGGCCACTCTCTCTCCAATCTCTCAGTCCTGATCCTCAAGGGAAATTTACACAACACTTTCCAGAGATGAGCCTATGAGCTCCATTTCATCAACCTCCTGGATACTAGAGATCATGGACTAAATATAGACATTGGATTTTTGACACATTATAATCTGCCTGGCAACTGACTCCCCAGCCCAGCCGCTGGCTTCTTTACTTTTCATTCCATCCAGGAAGAGCACACACCAACTGCTGAAACTTCCTTAGCCCGACGAAGGGTTTTTGAACCCGAAAGCTTGCTTAATAACTATTCTCCAACTATTTGGGTTGGTCTAATAAAAGATATCAAATTCACCCAAGGAACCTTGTCTGCCTCCTGTATGTTCTCAACACATTGGAATCCAGGCACAAAGTATGTAAGACTGGACACCCAAAAATGAAGACACCCCAAATTAAGGGGTGCGTATTGAAAATCTAGACCTAAATTACTTGCTCATATCACCCAGGGAATGTACAGAACAGTTACAAGTAGAACACAGGCCTCCTCGTGTCTATTGCTTGGACTGGAAACACAAGCCTGCACATTCCTTGATGCCCATTGACAGTCTAGCTGCGCTGAGCAAGCTCATTTTTATAGAACAAGAGTGGCAGATAAGAAACTTCAGCTTCCCTCCATAGAGTTTGTATGGAAAACTGGTAGGAATCCATGAGTTAGGAGTAGGACTGGAAGGGACATCCTTGGTTATGGAATCCAGTGCCCTGCTCTTGCATGCAGCTGTCATAGGAATTAATACAGCTCCATCTTAAAAATAAATGAACTTTCCTTCCCACAGCTCCTATTGCTCTGAACTTTAGTATTACTTCTTTCTTCTGGCTGATATCAATAATAGTGCTTTCTTTACAGCCCTTATTACTGAACAAGGTCTCACAGGGTGCCTATATACATGCTCCAATGCATTCTGATTAGACTATGCCAGAGCAGATTTGATTAATCGAGTCTGCTGGAGCATTCTAATTAGAACGCTGTAGTATCTTGTGTATTCCCACATCTTGTGTATTCCCATGCTGCGATGTCCCACATTTCAAAATGATGGTGGGGGCACTTTAACTAAAGCTTGTTGAATGCTCCTGTGGCTTTACCTCCCAGATCTTTGGGTTTTATGTAACTCCTAAACTATATCCAATAGATAAGAATGTAACAGAAGTCATTTTACAAGGGGCAATTTAAAGTTGTAAGGAGCAACTTTATTTCTACCCTTTTCTAACTTTGCAGTTCTTGACTTTGTAGTAGTAAGAGTTAATTTCCTTCCTGAGGGTTGACATGATGACATCAACAGGAAGTTGTCAGCCATTTTTGTGTGTGTGTTAGCAGTTGCAATAAAGCCCTTTTGAGAGCAAGAAGTCGCCTGCCTCTTCCTAAGCTATGAGATAGCACATGGTGTCAGGGGTGGCTGAATCCTGCTATCAACAGGAACGCAAACATCAGCCAGCAATCGGGTGATTCCCACATGACAGACCAAACTCCAGAAGCAGTTGAGTCCAGCTCAGGGCAGAAGCTGGCTACAGAGACAATGCAGGCAGTTAGAGTTTCACCACCAGAACAATTTGATTTCCAATCCCCTGGAATGTGGCCTTAGATGGATTAGATGTTTTAACTTTCAGGGAAGTGTCAGGTCTGGACAAAAAGTCTGAACCTTACCAAGTAAGTACTCTCATTCACTCAGTGGGAGACCAGGCTGATGAAATTCTGATGTCACTGCCTCTTCCAAAAGCAGAGAAAAAACAGTATGCTGATATAGTAGAGGCACTAACTGAACATTTTTTGGGCAAAAGAAATATGATTTATGAATGAGCTAGATTCAGTCTCCGTAAACAGGAGCCTTCAGAACCTGTGGACAGCTTTATTAAATCTTTGCATACATTGGCTGACTCTTGCCAATGGGGAGATCAAGGAAGAATTAATTGGGACCGCTTAGTCATGGGTCTTCATGGTGTTTAGCACTCACAAAGATTACTGTTGGACCCTGATTTAACACTCCAGAAGGCTGTCATACAAGTCTGCCAATCAGAGATAGTTAAGCAGAAAAAAAGGGAAATCAGAAGTGAGTCCAAGCCCTATCAGGCATCAGCTAATATTGATGCAATGCACATTATCAAGAAACTACAACCAAAAAGATATAGAATTGACACACTCAATGAGTGGTCCCACTAGCACCCAAACAAAGAACCAAGTGGGAAAAAGGGCCAATGCCACAGGTATGGTAAAATCCCTGGTTATGCTAAATGTCCTGCTAAGGAAGAGATAGGTTGTTGATGTAAAAAGAAAAGTCATAGTTTCATAGTTTCAGGGTCGGAAGGGACCTAATAGATCTTCTAGCCCGCCCCCCCGCCAGGGCGGGAGAACAACCCAAAAAAAAACCAAACCAACACTAAAAACAAAAACGGGACTCAAATGAGTCCAGCCAGGTAAGTATCCAGCCTCTTCTTAAAGATCCCCAGGGTAGGGGCCAGCACCACCTCCCTTGGAAGTTGGTTCCAGCTCCTAGCCGCCCTAACTGTGAAGTAGTTTTTTCGGATGTCCAATCTGTACCTCCTCTCCATCAACTTGTGCCCATTATTCCTTGTTATGCCAGCGGGGGCTAGGGGAAACAGCGTCTCCCCCAAACCCTTCTGGTTCCCCCTAGTGAGTTTATAGACGGTCACCAGGTCCCCCCTCAGCCTTCTCTTGTGGAGGCTGAATAGGTTCAAGTCCCGCAGTCTCTCACTGTAGGGTCTGCCCTGTTGTCCCCGGATCATGCGGGTGGCCCTCCTCTGGACCCTCTCCATGTTGTCCACATCCCTCCTGAAATGGGGCGCACAGAACTGGACACAATACTCCAGCTGCGGCCTGACCAGCGTCGCATAGAGGGGGAGGATCACCTCCCTGGCTCTACTCGAGATGCACCTGTGGATGCACGACAAGGTCCGGTTAGCCCTGCCAACCATGACCTCGCATTGTCGGCCCATGTTCATCTTGGAGTCAATAATGACACCAAGATCCCTTTCCGCCTCCGTGCTCTCAAGTAGGGAGCTCCCCATCGTATAAGTGTGCTGCTGGTTCCTACTACCCAAGTGCAGCACCCTGCACTTGTCCGTATTGAAACACATCCTGTTCCTGTTTGCCCACCCCTGTAACCTATCCAGATCCTTCTGCAATCTCTCTCTCCCTGCTAGCGTGCTCACCTCCCCCCAAATTTTGGTGTCATCAGCGAATTTAAACAGGTTGCTTTCCACCCCAACATCAAGATCGCTGATGAAGAAATTGAACAGCGCAGGCCCCAGGACCGAGCCCTGGGGGACTCCACTACCCACCTCCCCCCAAGTCGAGTATGATCCATCCACCACCACCCTCTGAGTGCGACCCTTCAGCCAATCTGCAATCCATCTGACTGTGTAGGCATCTATGCCACAGTCGCCTAGTTTATTAATTAGGATGGGGTGAGAGACGGTGTCAAAGGCCTTGCTGAAGTCCAGAAAGACTACATCCACCGCGACACCTGCGTCCATGGCCTTTGTGACCTGATCATAAAAGGCAATCAGGTTGGTCTGACATGATCTCCCCCTAATAAATCCATGCTGATTGCCCCTGAGCATCATCTCGGATGCCGGCCCATCACAAATGTGCTCCTTGATGATCTTCTCAAAGAGCTTCCCCAGGATTGAGGTAAGACTGACGGGCCTATAATTGCCCGGGTCCTCCCTTTTCCCTTTTTTGAAGATGGGGACCACATTAGCTACCTTCCAATCGTCTGGCACCTGGCCCAAGCACCACGATCGCTCGTAGAGCCGTGCCAGGGGCCCTGCAATAACCCCAGCCAGCTCCCTCAGCACCCTGGGGTGGAGAGCATCCGGACCCGCTGACTTGAACGCGTCCAGCCCCTCCAGAAGCTCTCTAACCCGGTCCTCCCCAACCTGAGGTCTGAAGGTGATCCCCTCGCGTCCGGCTTCTATCACAGCAGGGAAGTCCCGGTCCCTGCACAAGAAAACGGAGGTGAAGAATTGGTTAAAGAGGTCCGCTTTATCCTCTGACGCAACCACCAGATTGCCCCGCATATCCTGCAGGGGCCCCACATTACCTGGCGCCTTCTTCATCCTCCCAATATATTTGAAAAACGACTTTTTGTTATCCTTAATCCTGGACGCTAACCCGAGCTCTATATCGGCCTTGGCCTTCCTAACAGCCCGCCTGCAGGCCCGAGCAGAGGAGGTATACTCCTCTTTGGAGATTACACCCCCCTTCCACCGGGCGTACGCCGCCTTTTTGGCAAGCAGGCATTCCCGGACACCCTTGGTGAGCCAGGGGGGCTTTCGGACACTCCTGGCCCCCTTGCTTCTTGTCGGGATGGACACCCCTTGGGCCCCGAGTATCGTTTCCTTAAGGAAGGACCACTCCTCTTGGACGCTGAGTTCCTCTGCCCTCATAGTGACTAAAGTCACTATGCTTTAGTTTGTCACTCAACCACAGGAGTCCATGAAATCACAGAATGGGACTCAGAGGATTGTACTGGGTTATTACAATAACTTAAAGAGTCTTCATCAGACCCAGGAGTCTGGATGACAGAAACAAAGCTCAGTGGACAGTCAATTCCATTTAAAACTGGAACTTACTACAGTTAGCGTAGGGATAGGATTCTCTTTCCTAAAAGGTTACAGGGACCAGGTGATACTACCCTCAAAGTACTGGGATACTTCAATGCAAAAATGACACCGAAGCAGAAAACTATAGACCAGAAAGTCTTTATATTCTTTAATTTTGCTGTCTCTTTACTTGGCTTACTGGCCATACTCTATACAGATGCAGGTGAAAGGACCCGGAGCACGAAATCCCGGGTTGTCCAAACACAAATGCAGTTGCATTGGCGTAAATGGGAAATTTTGTTTTGTCTACACACGGCCACAGGCACTACACCTTGTCTGTTGACTGGATGAAATAGCAGACCAGAAATCCCTGGAGCAGTACAACAGAACCAAATACCATTCATCTTTTCAGGTCTTGGAAAAATGTCAAATTAATATAAGGTACACCTAAAAGCTGATGCAATTCCATATGCATTAACTACACCAAGACAAATACCTTGCTGCTGGTGGACAAAGTAAAAGAAGAACTAGCACAAATGGAAGAAATGGGAGTAATCACAAAGATAGAAAGAACCTACTTCTTGGTGTTCTGGGATGGTGGTTATGCCAAACTCCATGGTAAGTTTAGGATATGTGTTGACCTCACACAGTTGAACAAATGTGTGCTGAGAGACACACATTCTTCCTTCGGTGGAACACACTTTGGCTCAACTTGCAGGAGCCAAGGTATTTACAAAATTGGATCCTTGGGCATGATTCTGACAGATTCTTCTAGCTGCTGAATCATCCAGGCTACCAACTTCTATTATCCCATTTGGATGATACTGGTTTAAATGATTACCTTTTGGGATCTCATCAACTCCTGAATTCTTTCAGCTTCAGATGTCACAGATATTGGATGGCCTAGAAGGTGTTCTTTGTCATACTGTGACATTTTGGCTTTTGGGACCATCAAGGCACACCATGATACAAGAGCGGATGCAACACTCAGAAAACTCCAAGAAGCCAGAGTTACACTTAATAAAAAGTGCACTTTTGCTACCTCTCAGCTCATGTTTGTGGAACATTCAGCGCAAGGAATTGAATCAGATCCAATAAAAGCTGCAGCTATTAAGGGATTACCATAACCCAAGGATGTCCCAGAATTATGCAGACTTTTAAGAATGGCCACATATTTGGGCCATTTTGTACCAAACCTGGAAACAGTAACAACCCTTTGAGAGACCTTTTAAGTAAACAAGCTCTGTGGTCTGCTACAACAATCAGCCTTTAATGAGATCAAATCAATACTCAGCTCATCCCTGATATTAGCCCAATATGATTTGGCATGAGAAACATGTATTGCAGAAGATGCTTCATCCTATGGACTTGGAGGCGTGTTACAACAACATCAAGAAGCTGGTCATTGGGCCCCTATTGCTTTTATGTCAAGAGCACTTGGCTGGGGCCAGTGGCAGCACCGATCTTCCTGGCACGGGCTGTGCCCAGCCCAGTCTCAGCTGGCAGCACCAGCCTTCTGTCATCTGGCAGGCAGATTGGGGGCTCATCCACACCCCTGGGAGGGCTGTGGGCCTTGCTGGACTGCTCCCGGGGGTGCAGGCCCCTGATCTGCCTCCTGGATCACAGGAGGCTGGTGCTGCCGCCTAGGGCCAGCATTAGGTGGTCCCGGGGCAAATGAACTCGTGTGGGGACTGGCCCCCACCCAGGGATTGGGGTGGGGGTGGGTCCCTGCACAAGCTGATTTGCGTGGAGCCCTGCACCCTCCTTGGGCTGGCTCTGCTATGGGGCCTGGGGCATATCAGCTCGTGCCGGGACACGTTGCCGATCGGAGGAGGGTGCAGGGACTTGGGAAAATCAGCTTGTGTGGGGACCTGCTGCTGCCTCGAGATTGGGGTGCTGGCAGGTCCACACAGGAGCTGATTTGCCCTGGGCCCTGCACCCTCCTCCCATTGGCTCCAGTGCAGGGCCCAGGGAAAATCAGCTTGTGGGGGGACCCGCCGCCACCCTGATCCCGGGGTGGTGGCGGGTCCGCTCACGAGCTGATTTGCCCTGGGCCCTGCACCAGAGCTGATCTGAGGAGGCGGGAAGAGCCAAGGCTGGATTCCCCACGGAGCTGAGCCACATGGGGCTGTGGAGCCACTTGGAGTGCAGCTCTGGTTCTCCCCTGCCTCCTACCACAGGTCTGCTTCAAAATTCAAAACGTTTTATTGTCCTGTTTAAGTCTCATTCATCTGAGTGCAGGTATGCCTGCTTTGCTGGCAGGAAGTAGGAAGGACCAAGAGCTTTTCTGGCTTTTCCTTCCCCCTCTGCTTTGTGAGGATTAGGGGAGAATAGCATTCCCCAGCTAGAAATGGACTGGAAAATCTCTGAGGGGGTCAACTTACTTGGCACACTCTGTGCTGGGGAAAGTATTTATATCTTGAGTCCTGTGGTTGAGAACCTTGCTTTCGGCCAAATGGCAGTTCACAAGACCCTTTTGGGATCAGCATGAAGGCAGGTTCCAGAAATGGACTGGAAGCAGGTTGGAAAGAGAAGATTTACAGCAGCCATTCCAAAGAGGTGAGAACAATTAAGAAATGAGTGATAGCTTGCCCTGTACAATTTATGTTCCCAGATATGTCAACAATATTATGAGCTAGTTGAACTAGACCTACACCCCTTGTGTTCTTTCTGTGCTTGTCTTTCATTCCTCATGGCTTGGACAATGAACTTGTGCTAATACAACTAAAAATGCTAGTCTAGACATTGCCTAAAAGTTAAAAGACAAAAACTTTTGTTGTTTAACCTGGCTAGTTAGCTGGCTGTCAGAGTCTATGGAGCTCCACTTGGTATGCTGAAAGCAGGGATAGAAAGGCTTTAGTGCTATCAAACAAACTAAGTTTCTTAAGATGGTTACAACTCATTTCAATTTTTTCTACCGTGGTATAGGTTTACCAACATAATGGAAGCTGATAAGGTAGGAAGGTTCTCTGAACCCTAAAGACTGTCCTACATTTACATGCAATATCTGGAGCTGCAGTTTCAGATACATCACTCCTAATCTTCCAGTCTTGCTCATTTATGAATCTTTTTTTTTTACCTCCTATTTAATATTCGGATAGAGGAATCACCAACATGTACAAATTATAAACGGATCAATATACCATAAAAAGATGATCATTAGGAAGATAAGACCACCCTAGCTTGTTGGCAATTATTTTATGATATTTCTGATTAATGATTTCATTTTAGCCATTTCAGTATTCAGCAGTCTTCATTTCTTAGTGTTAATTATGGGACTCCATGCCTTGCTTGAATCTGAGTAATTTTGACCAACACGTGAATTAAAATCAATAGAAATGTCATTAGCATCCCAGTGCCATGAAAGATAAAACAACCATTTCTCATGCATTCAGTTTATTAAAATTTGCTAAAGTGTGAAATATGTACGACAAGTAATGATGTTTTAATCTTTCACCAAGGTAACAATTGAAAGCTGATTGATTCCATTCAGTAATTATAAAATCAAAATGATGGAAGATTGTAATCAAGAAGGATTCTGTCTCATACTTTGTCACGCCTTCATGCAAGATAAAATTCTCATTTGCATCATCTCTTTTATCTGAAAAGAAATCAAACTCCTATTTGCTTTAGTTTAAATCTCTTGGATAGTGAGATAATAGCCTGTTTTGACTCTGAGGAGAAAGGAAAAGCAACCTATGCCCACTGGCTGAAAGGATGTATCCCCCTGTGTGTTGTAGTTTCTGCAGAACAGCACATCTCTTTTTTTTCACTAACTACAGGGTTTTAAATAACCCCCTACCAGAAACAGGTTGGCAGGGCCACCACTTTATTTTCCTTCTTAAGTGCTGTAGCATATCTAGCCCTAATGTATCCTGCTGTTGGAGCAGGGGGAATGGAACCTCCCTGCTCTGTGTGGCTGGGTTAGAGTGCAGCTCTCGGTGCAGAGATGGGAACCTGATTTGTACTGCACCTGCAGTACTTCCCTCCCTTCTTATGCACCAATGGTGAGAAGTGGGTGGAGCCACAATGCATTCCCTGCCTGTGTGGAGCTAGTCAGAAAAAGGCAAAGGAGCAAGTTGCACCTTTATAAGTGCTGAAGTAACTTATTCCCCCCACCAAAGGAAGGGAGGAGCAAGGAGGAACTATAGCTCTTTGTGGGGCTCCACCTTGGCCAGCAGAGTGGGATCCAATCCCAGATGCAAAGGCGATGGCTTTTTCACATGGAAATCATTCGCAATTACACAGAGACCATGTTTGTGGGCCCTGATGCACCTGGTGTGTTCTTCATTTATACTTAGATGTAGGGTCAGGTCAGATCAGGTCAGGATTGAAATCTACTACCTGCTACCACTATGGCCATAAGTGGTACAACCTGTACTGGTCAACATTGAGTGCTGGGTGGCAGTTAATTAACCTGGGAACCTCAGGAACGGCCAACAGCTGCGGGCAGATGAGTGCCTGAGGAGGGTAGTGGAACCCTTGATGGAGGAAATGCCATCAAAAGGCAGTTGAACATAATCACTTAGTGATTTTGCCAGTGGTGTCCACACAGGGCAGATTGGGTGCTTCAGCTATGGCTGGCAACCAATCTAGGAGTAGAGCCCAGAAAGGCAGGCAGATGGAAGACCTTCTCTGCACTGGCAACTCCTGCAGCATAGCTGGTTCCAAATGTATCGACTTCTGCCCTTCCTTTGGACCAAACCAGTGAGGCCAAGTGGGGGACACTGAGACAGGGGCAAAGCGGTTTCCATATCAACTGTCCAGGCTATTGCAGTCACACTACTGTCATGACCCAAAGGCATGATTGTGTGTGTGCTTTGGCACCAGAATTATCCCTGCCAAGTTGCAGCTTCATTGCACGGGAGAGTTTCCTGTTGCAGAGGAAAACCCCGGTGCAGGGACAAGTTTCCCACCTTTTCTGCAGCTTCTTTTGCAGGGTGCATTGCTCATGTTGCAAGAGGAATGCACGGTGCAAAAGAGTTCCCACCACCGGTATGTAAATTCGTTCCCCGTGATTGGCTAGTGTTAAATTATTCATACGTGGCGGCTAACGATTGGCCTGTTAGCTGTATAAAAGGCTTGAGCAGTTTCCGCCCAAGCCGAAGAGGACTCCACATCCATCTCGTGGGGACTCTGGGTACACGGCAGGGTAATAGAAACCCTGTGTGAGATCCAGAGGAGCTTGGCGGCCTGATCCACTGCCCACCTCTTCCCGTCTTCGAGCGTAACTTTTATAAGACGTACCTACGATTTCCATTTTGGTGGCTCGTTCACCCAGAGCATC
>NW_005841992.1:1829782-1836707 GCF_000455745.1 Alligator sinensis
CCTTGGGACCAACCCAGAGTGGCCAAGAGCTTATACATGGGCAAGGCAGCATCTCCATATCAACTGCCCAAGGTATTGCAGCCACACTACATGGAGAGGATACTCCATCTTTGCTGGCAGCATGGACACAACATGGAAGGTGGCAGTTACTGGTTATAAGCTCTCACTTGATTGGTGTAGAGGAGAGTGCCATAGGTAACCTTCA
Organism: Alligator sinensis; assembly: GCF_000455745.1. Classification (NCBI taxonomy): domain Eukaryota; kingdom Metazoa; phylum Chordata; order Crocodylia; family Alligatoridae; genus Alligator; species Alligator sinensis. The sequence continues at coordinate 1,829,988 of NW_005841992.1, forward strand.
ATGGTTGGAGGAATCATCATGTTCCACTGGTCAGCTACCACCCACCATAATGCTGGGTAGACCCTGGAAAGTTAGATGCTGACCCGCCAGAGTCTGTCTAACTCATTGGGTGCATGGGACTAGGCCAAAAGCTGAAAAGCAGATGGAAACCTCTCACCTGGCAAAAATAAGAAACCAAGAACTATCTTGCTTGGAACCTGGAATGTCAGGACTATGTGTCTTGGTTTGGCAGATGATGATGACCTACGGTACATGAGCAGCATATGGAAGTCAGTCTTGATTGACTGTGATCTGTACAAACTCAGTGTTGACATTGCAGTGCTCCAGGAAACAAGACTTGCAGATGCTGGTTTTATCCAAGAGGCCAATTATACCTTCTTCTGGCAAGGTAAAAGCACTGAAGAAAATTGTCTGCACAGTATTGGTTTCACTGAATAACAAGTTGGTAAATCTTATACAAACACTGTTATGGGGTGGGGTCCCTAGAGATGGCCATGATGCCCCTAGGGCCCTGTGACTGTGCCAGCTTCACCCTGTGGGTGCCTTCTAGTATCTCCTGCCATGTCTTGATGGTTAAGATAATAGATAGTAGATAGGGAGGATGCCCTCAAGTTGCTACGCAGTCATGGTCCTGGTGGACCCCACTAAACCGTGTGGGTTCTTAGACCCCTTGCTGGGTCTTGCTCTGAGTAAGTGCCTCACAGGACACCCCAAGCCTTGTAGGCTAGATGTGTGGTTCCAACACCGCCCTTTTACCATGCCCCATGCCTCGCAGATAGTATTCAAATGTTGTCCCCCTGAGGCCTTAGTCCAGTTTGGCTTCCTCTCATCACTGGGCCCCTGGCCCCTATCCGTACACCGTCACTGGTGCTGGGCTCTCTGCAGCCTTGTCTGCATGCCCTCATTGGCTCTGGGCTCTCTGCAACCCTGTCTGCGAGCTCTCACTGGCACTGGGGCTCCAAACAGTAGTGTGCCCCATTGAGGCCTCCTCCTCTCCAGTAGCTTCAGCCAAGTCCACCAGATTAAACAACAACATAAATATGAGCCCCTGGGCTACAACCTAACAATAACAATAACAATAACAATGACACTGGAGGCCACACTCTGCACCTTTAAGAGGGTCAGTTTCTCCCTCAGTAAAGTGCCTCCTAACCCCAGGTACTTTAGGATCTCCTAGAACCCCTCACTCTTACCAGCAGCAGAATGGCAAACAAGCATCTCTGAGTAGAGCTCCTGTAAGAGCTCCTTCCCTCTGGTTGCTGCCAGAGCACTAACTCCCTCCAGTCTCAGCCCTGGGGCTTATATGTGCCCAGGGCCCTGCCTTCTTCTGGTCAGCTAACTGGGTGCAGGTGCTAGCTAATGCCCTCATTAGCCTGCTGCCATAGCAGCCTGCACCTGTGTGGGTCCTGCCTGGCTCCTAGGGCCCTCTCTATAGTCAGTTTCTGCCCTTAAGGGAGCAGGCACACAGTGCCCTGTGACAAATAACCATTGGGAACTCAGAGTGTATCATCTCACTTAGACTTTAGATGACCATCGGTTCTGTGAACATCATCAGCGCTTATATACCACCACTCAACTCCAGTTCTGAAGAGAAGGATACATTTTACAACACTCTGCACCAAGTTGTCAAAGGAATACTATCAACCAAGTAACAATTCCTCCTTGGAGACTTCAGTACAAGAGTCAATGCAGACAACTACTCATGATCAGATTGCATAGGATATTTTGGCATCGGCAAGATAAATGAAAACGGCTAATGACTTCTCGAATTCTGCACCCAAAACCAACTGTGCATTACCAATTCATATTTTTCTGGAAGAGATGGCCACAAAGTGTCATGGCAACATCCATGATCAGGCCACTGGCACCAAATAGACCTTGTTATTGTCAGTGCAGAAGACTTGCATGTTCCACAGTGCCGACTGTGACACCAATCCCTCTTTGATCATTAGCAAAGTGAAGACTATAGCCAAGAAGCTACATAGAACAAAACCTAAGAGCAAGCCCAAAATCAGTACCACTAACACCAAGAACCAGAGAAAGTGCCACAAGTTTGTGAAGGCTTTTGAACTCAGCATGTTTGGGAAGTCACTACCAGAGAAGGCAGATGAAATTTGGGAAGGTTTAAGAACTGCAGTCTATGAAACAGCTAAAGCTACATTTAGGGAAAAGAGACTGTCCAATGGTTCAAAGAAAATGCAGAAGAACTATTATCTCTAATTAACATCAAGAACACAGCCTATCTAGAACACAACAAGAAGCCAACAGTGAGCACCAAAGCAAGACTTTCACATGCAAAAAATGAGGTACAGAGAGCAACCAGATGCTGTACAAATCAGTACTGGACTAAGTTCTGTGAAGACATATAGACAGCGTCAGGCACAGGAAACCTAAAAGTCATCTTTGATGGTCTGAAGAAAGCTCTATGACCTAATGCCAACAAGGGTTGCCCCTCTCAAATCATGCAGCGGTGAAGCTGGAACAGATGGAAGCAAGCAAATGTCTCATTGGGTTGAACATTACTCAGAGCTATACTCATAAGAAAGAAACATCACCAGTGAATCACTGGACCAAATACCATCTCTACAGGTCATGCCAGACTTAGACATGGAGCCCACTGTAGAAGAACTAAGCAAGGCCATTGATTCATTATCAAGTGGCAAGCCTCCTGGAAAAGATGGCACCCCAATGGAAATTCTTAAGTGTGGGAAAGAAAGCCTACTACCTTCATCAGCTGCCTAATATCTTCATCAGCTGCTACTCAAATGATGAAAAGAGGGTGAGGTACCACAAGACACGTGTGATGCAAACATTGTTACTTTGTATAAAAATAAAGGAGATAAGGGCGACTGAAACAACTATAGAGGTGTCTTTCTACTAAGTTTAGCAGGAAAAGCCTTCACAAAGGTCATCTTGGAGTGCCTATAACAGCTGGCAAGTTGTATGTACCCTGAATCTCAGTGTGGATTTAGGGCCAGAAGATCCACCATAGACATGATATTTTCCCTGTGTCAACTTCAAGAAAAGTGCAAAGAGCAAATCCAACGATTGTACATCACCTTTGTGGATTTAACTGTGACAAAAACAAGCAAACTCCCAAGGCCCAGTTTCAGTACCGGTCTGCTCCTTTTGCTTTTGGGCAAAAAACCTGCCTCATTCTTCTGCCACGCCTTGTTGTAAATCAATCCAGATGTTAATTAATTTAGTGGGAGGCTGCCCTTTGAGTGTCCTGATGTCCAAGGGTGATATATACATGCTCCAACCTACCCTTAACATGTCCCATGCCTTGTAGATAACACACTCAATTTGGCAAGTCTCTGGCTTGAGACTGGGCCAAACTCAGTACACAGTTAGCGTGGCGGCGAGGCACTGCAACAGGCTCCCGAAGGGGAGAGAGTGAACCCCGCGGGCCTCATACCCCAGGAGCAGGCCCCTGGCAGAGCTAACTCGCCTTCTGCAGGGCAGCCAGAGCAGGAGCCGCACTCGCGGCTGCAGCCGCGCGAACCGGCATTATGCCGGCTGTTTAATCAGCTGTTTCCAGCACGGGAAACAACTGAGCCAATCCCAGCGGCTGTACCAGCTGCTGCGGGAAAGTTTAAAAGCCCCGCTGGATCTGGGGCAGAGGGAGAGCCGGAGAGAGAGAGCGGGCTGGCAGCTCGTTAGGCGGGCTCCGGCGCGGGGAGGAAGCAACCCAGCCTGCGTGGCTCTCGCAGGCAGCACTGGGGACAGCTTTAAGCCTCCTATGGGAGTGTCGTGGAAACACACGCAGCATACTTTTGGGTCAGGTCAGCAGAAGCTTTTATTCAAAAGAAACTACAGCTGTAGGGGGGACTCCAAAGTGACATGGATCTCCCAAGCACTTGGAAGGGGTCCCCCCCCAAGAGCAAAATCAGGAGGCTTATATACTTTTTAACAGTTGCTTACAACTCACGTGATCATATAGTGAAATTAGCATGAAAAGCGGCTATAACATTACTTCATTATTTCTTTGCTGTAATCAGGATGGGAACTAATGGGGGAGGCGAGGTTAGTTTAAGGCGCATATTTTTTCTGATTCCACACTTCCATAAAAATTCATTGAGCCAATTTTTGCTTGAGATCACATTTATTGCACTTCAACAACTTCACAACACTTCCGCATACACAAAATCCTGAAACATATCACCCTTTCTTACTGTAAGAGCGTTACAACACTTCCATATACACAACATTCCTGGTTTTGTTACTCAAGTCAGTAGTCACTGCAAATGAAAAGTTTTCTGGGTGGGAGATTCTGGAAGCAGCCACATATAGTTGTCCATGGGTGAAGACAGGATCCCAAAGGAACACGCCTACTCTTTTTAATGTTTGCCCCTGGGCTTTATTGATGTTCATGCTGAATGCCACCTGCACAGGGAACTGTCAATATGTCCATGTGAATGGAAATGTGTTGTCAGACGGCTTCAGTACTATCCAGGGAATTAGTACTATTCTTTCTGATCCAACAATTTTTGCCTCAAGTAGTCTGCTGTTGATGACAGATTGCACCAATAGCCATGTTCCATTGCACAGACCATTCTTAGGGGAAGGTTTCACAGAAGCACGATGAGCATCCCAGGCTTAAGGTGGAGCTGATGTTGAGGCAAAGCTGACACCTCCATGGAATTCAGGCACTCAGTTGGCATAGCCATAACACCTTCATCCTCTGAAAGAGCATCTGTGCTTGTACAAATCCATTCTTGGGCTGGAAATTTTGCCACAATAGCATTATTGACCTCCTATATAATGGAGAAATGTGGTGCCAAAATAGCTCGTTTAGGTGTCCATCCTGGATGTTGATAATTATCCAAAAGATTTGAAAATGTCCATTCTATCGTTGCTGAAAGATCCAGAGGCATGCAGTGCTCAGAAGGCAGGGTAATGATTTCATCAATATTTGGAACTTGGCCATTTCCCAGATCCAAAAGGCAATGAGTGTATTTTGCACTTCGTGCATCAAAACCTCCCTTATGTATTCTCATGTTCTCACAAAGTTGGAAAATCTGGAAGTGGTTCCACAACTCATATCGCTTTAAGCATGCCTCTACTATTTGTGGCCATGAGGCATTTTTCACAATAGGCAGGATTTGCTGAAAATCACCCCCAAGCACTATCACCTTGCCACCAAAAAGTAAATTACTCTGCAGTAAATCTTGCAGCATCCGTTCTACAGTCCCAGCATGTACTGATGAGCCAGTTGTGCTTCATCCCAGATGATGATAGCTGCTTCTCGAATCAGCTCAGCAAGGTCATACTGTGCTGATATGCTGCAGGTGCTGATTTTCAACACATTCAGAGGTACCTTGAACCTTGAATGCACAGTCCTGCCTCCTGTAAGCATGGTAGCAGCAGTTCCACTGGATGCAACAGGCAATGCAATCTTCCCTTCCCCATGTACTGCTGAAAGAATTGAGTTGAAGCAAAATGTTTTTCCTGTACCACCAGGTGCATCAACAAATGCACAAAGTGACTTTTGATTCTCCACTGCTTTCAAGATTGCATCCACCATTTGTCACTGGAAGCATACATGGCTGGGAATCTTGAGCAATTTGGCATTGCTCCTGATGGTTATAGTACAGCTCCTTTTCTAATGCATCTGACAGCAATTGAGTGGGGATGTCTTCCAAGAATGTGCAAGCTTGCTGTCTGAGATCACGGCCTATCGATGGGAGGTAATACTCCTTCAACTCTTTGCCATGGCTGTTTAAATGTTTTTCAATATCGAGAACAACCATAGCATGAAGAACATCCCTAGACAGTGAAGCTGGTTTTGTATGGAGCTCAAAGTCATCAACCATTGCATCAATGTGATGTTCAAGGAGTCCCGCTGGATTTGATGGGCTGCAAAAGAGGAGCATTGTGACATACAGCTCCCTTATCTGATTGCACATGTGCATAAGTGCAGCATCAGATAAAACACTGTCCCATTCATTGTCATCCTGTAGAATTCCCAGTGCTCGGCAACCCTCCTGACACGAAGGGCGCGAACGGCCAAATGCGGCCTATATATAGTAGGGCTTGAGAGCCCAAAACGAACCCGACATAGCTACACCCTGCTTGAACGTTCAGTACCATAATGGCCTGAAGGGTAATGCTGCATGTAAGCCTGGCTGGCAGTCAGGCAGCAACTCGCCCACGCGCACACATCGGTGAACTCAGTTCTCTCACTCAACTCACTCTCCGAACAATTTCATCAATCGCAGTGAGGCTTCATACTTACTAACGGAGATGGCATTCAGTACACATAATAGTATAGATATATCTCAAAATGTAGATTTGGGGTTATATATACAACTCTGTATCTATATAGTAGCGTTTCATTTTGATCACAGAAAAATGTGGATTATGGGTTACTTTTTTAACCGAAAAATTTGGGATATATTTTTTTAACAGAGAAAATCAGGATCCCTGCTGATTATACAGCCAAAAATCTTGCTTGCCTTTCTGCCAAACTGTATGAGAATCTGATGTTGAATTGCTTGATCACTACAATAACTTTCCCAAGGCACTCTTTCATAGTATATAGCCCCACAGTCTACAAGTATCAGTAGCACTTCTTGTTCCTACATACACTTATTAAAATGCATTTTGTGTCAATGGGCCCATTTACCAAGCAATCTAGATCACTCTTAATGACTGTCCTGTTCTCATAATTTATCAGTCTTTCAGTTCTTGTATAATTCAGAAATTTTCTCAGCAGGA
>NW_005841992.1:1842136-1860192 GCF_000455745.1 Alligator sinensis
AAAGAACAAACACTTTCTCTTATCTGTTCTACTATACAGAGCCAGCAATTCTCCACAAAGCGGTTATGTCATCTTATAACTAAAATAGTCAAAGTTTAAGGCGCATATTTTTTCTGATTCCACAGGAGGCAAAGCAGGGGTACCCCCACAGCCCCCGGAAGAAGCTGAGACTGGGGAGGCAGGAGAGCTCCCTGTGTACATTAGGAGGGAAGAGGCATCTGAGACCCCTAGAGGGGCAGGGATAAAGGAGGCAGCCCTGCAGCCCCCTCCTACTCAGGGGAATATTTTCTTTGAAATAAAACAAACCCTGAGAGGAGAGGAAGAGCAACTGGACCCAGGTAGACAGGCCCTCCGCCATCCTATGGGGCCAGAGACCATCATCAACACGTATCCAACCGGTTGGCGAGTGGACGGGGTGTAGGGGAGGCGGAGCCCCATGGAACATCGCGCCCTATGATCGTAAGTACCACTGTCCATTGGAAGGGCCCCCCCGGGAAAGATCTCCACTGAAGACCCCTCTCACAGTAAGTTTTAACATCAAAGTTGTGGCAGACAAGTTGAGGGGAGGGGCCACACCCCGACAGGCCGGGCTGCCAGAAGGGTGCAAGACGTCATAGTTAGGTTTCTATTACACCTCCCTGTTTGGGCCACACTCACACCATACCTCTCTCACTGGGGCCTCTTTTACTCTGCCTGGTCTCACCAGGCCTTTTTCACACTGCCTGCCCTGGACCCACTCACCCTGCCCTGCTCCCTTAAGCAACCCCAGAGAGCCATCAGGCTTTACTCTGGACTCCTTGGCTGGCCCCAGCACAGTCTTTTGGGTCTCTCCCGTGACCCTTCTCTGGGTGGGGGCTGGGCGATTAGTCAAACTCTGGGCTGACTTTGCCCCTAGCCCCTTACTGGGCCACTCTGCCCTTCTCTTGGGCTAACTTCTTCAATGCCTTCTCCCCAGGGCCTCTCAACTCTGCCCCCTCACTAGGGCATGCGATTGAACAGCCCCATAGATTCAGGTCACCTACTTGGTGTTCCTGGCCCGCCACTCTCATTAATAACCCACTGGATGGTGGAAGCTGGGATTAAGGCACCTCTACCTGCCTTTCACTGGGGAGGTAACTGGCCTGACATTTCTTGGGAACTCCCTTGCCACAAGAAGTTCCACCAGGCCACCCTTCCCTAGCAGAGTTCAGTTTCCAGTCATGCCCAGGACCATGGGGTCTCCTCCTTCCCCATAGCCCCAGCCCTTACCTCCAAGATGTTCCAGGAGCAGAGCCCCTCTGGTTGATGTTACTCCTAGGATGGCTGCTAACAAACTGCCTCTTCAGTCCTGAGAGCTGGGCTCTAAAATGGCCACCCTAATTAAACACTTGCTGGCTGCCTGCTCCAGCTCTTAAAGTGATGGACCACTGAAGCTGCTCCGTCACACTAACCAAAGCATTGACACCATCATTAGAGCAGGCCTATTTGTAGTCCTAGAAAAGATAGGATGCCCATCAATCCTGTTAAGTCTTATACATTCCTTTCATGACAACATGAAAGCAACTGTTCAGTTTGATGGGTCTACTTCAGGCAGCTTTGGAGATGAAAAGCAGAGTGAAGCAAGGATGTGTTCTTGCCCCTATACTCTTTGGAATCTTCTTCTTAGTACTCCTGCACTGTGCATTTAAAGATATGCCTTCATACAAGATAAGATGGGAAACTCTTCAACCTGTCACAACTCAAGGCAAAGACTAAAGTTAGAAAGGTGCTTATCAGGGAGCTTCTATTCATGAATGATGCTGCCCTTACAGCCCACATTGAAGACCTACTACAAGAACTCATGGATTGCCTTTCAATATCTTGTCAGGCATTTGCTCTCACCGTCAGCATAAAGAAAACAGTTGTACTAGGACAGGGAGTTCCACAAGATCTATCAATCACCCTTAATGAGAACAACCATCAGCTGGAGTACTGCATCCAGTACTGGGCGCCGCACTTCAAAAGGGATGTGGCCAGCCTGGAGAGGGTTCAGAGGAGGGCCACCCACTTGGTGAGAGGGCAGCAGGACAGGCCCTATGAGGAGAGACTGAAGGACCTGAACCTGTTCAGCCTCAGCAAGAGGAGGCTGAGGGGTGACCTAGTGGCTGCCTACAAGCTTATCAGGGGAGATCAACAGCAAATAAGTAGAGCCCTTTTCTCCCCAGCACCACTTGGGGTGATGAGGAACAATGGTAATAAGCTGATGGAGAATAGGTTTAGGCTAGAGATCAGAAGGCAATATTTTACAGTTAGGGTGGCCAAAATCTGGAACCAACTTCCCAAGGAAGTGGTCCTTGCCCCTACCTTGGGCAAATTCAAGAGGAGGTTGGACAATCCCCTGTCTGGGGTCTTGTGAACCCAGCATTCATTCCTGCCTGTGGCAGGGGGTCAGGTTAGATGATCTGTTCAGGTCCCTCCTGACCCTAGCTACTATGAAACTATGAAACCTAGGAGTAGTCCAAAAGTTTAGCTGCCTAGGTTTTACAGTGACCACCAATCTCTCACAGGATGAAGAACTTAATGTTCTCATTGGAAAGGCTGCTGCCACCTTCAGCAAACTAACTAGAAGAGCATGGAACAACTCAAAGCTTACCATCAAGACCTAGATGCTTTTATACAAAGCTTTCTCAGAACTCTCATGTATGGTGGGGAAAAATGGACAACTTATGTACATCAAGAGAAAAGGTTAAACAGCTTCCACCTGTGCTGTTTACACCACATATTCAACATCAAATGGCAAGATAAAGTTAGAAATGCAGTTCTTCAAAGGGCAGATTTACCAAGTGTGACAGCCCTACTCAGACAGAGATGATTGCAGTGGCTAGGCCATCTGAGCAGATTGGGAGATGGGCACATACCCAAGGACATGTTATGTGGGGAACTATTGGAGGGAAAAAGAACAACAGGATGTCCCAAGCTTCGCCATAAAGCCACATGCAAGTGAGATATGAAAGGCCTTTGGAATTGATCCTGGTCAATGGGAAACCTTGGCAAGTGATCAGAACAAGTGGTGTCATTGTCTCCACCAGGGCATTAAAGTCCATGACAGGAATTGGCTCCAACAGCTTGAAGGGAATAGTCTGTAGGAAGCAAGCAGCTCCCAACCGTGACACTTACATTTGCAGCCACTGCTACAGATCATGCAAATCTCAGATTGGACTATTCAGTCACATGAGACACTGAAAGCCATCTATGTCACAGGCTGCAATATTCACCGTCTCTCTCAGGTGAAAGGATGCCAACAGCCAACATATGTAGGGCCTGGTTTAAATTGTGCGCCCAGCTCACAAAATGGAAGCTCTTTTAATCTCAGAGTTCCCCCCGTGTACCTGCTTGCTGCTGACTGGCAGAGGGGCCCTGTCAGCCCCTCCACTTGCTCCTGATGTCTGGGAGGCAAGAACTGTGGTTTAAGTATGCTGTAATTTTTGCTTCCCGCGTGGTCAGCAGCAAGTGGCAGGAGGCAAAAACCGTGGCATATTTAAAATTGCATTTTTGTCTCCTGGCCATCAGGAGTGAGTGGCAAGTGACAGGGCCAATGGGGCCCCTCCGCCAATCAACAGTGGAGTTTGGGGGGGGAGTGCAGGGGGAACTCCAGTATTAAAGGAGCCACTGTGTTGTGAGCTGGGTCCACAATTTAAGCCAGGCCCTACTTATGTGTGGTCTGGTGAAACAATGAAAGCACACAGCAGTGAGAACAGGGGATCTAGGCTCTTCACAAGCTTTGGGAAAGCTATTTAACCTTCTGGTAACTCAGTTTTCACATATGGAAAGTGAAGCTCATAGTATGTAGTAGAGCTGAGTGACAATCCCAGGCAATTTCCCGCAAGAAAATCAGTTTGAATTTAAACCTGGAGCCATGTACATGTCTTCTAGACAATTCATCTCCCTGTGACACTGATGCAACTCCATAGGCCTCCTTAGAGTTACTTACCATTTCCATTACTGCACATGAGAGGAGAATTAGTTTTTCAAATCCCTTGCTCTAGCCTTGTCCTATGAAAGGGTTGATCCTACAAGACACTGAGCACCCTCTAGCAGTGATGGTAGTGGGACTTGAGGGTGCTCAGTGTCTGGCACCCTGCCCAGCTAGAACTGCATACACAATGATTCTGATTCAGTGTCAGGAGAACAAAAAATCAAATTGCCCTCACACAGTATGCTAGTGTGAAATAATATGACCAAGATAATATGACTGGAACAAGGACACCTGCATACTGTTCTAGGCTCTGCACTTGGTATGTGACCTCAAGCAAGTTGCTTCACCTCTCTGTGCCTCTGCCTCTCTCAGCATCATTCTTCTGACTCCTCTAGTGAAACTCTAAGCCCTGGAGGAGGCAGTAACTCTCTCTTACTGTAGTGCCTAGTGTAGTGCTTGGGTCTTGGAGTTTAGGTGCTCTGATTGAACAAATAATAATGATGTGGCAGAGGCTTATTTCTTTTTAAGACATGCTGCCTTGGTAAGGCCTGTGTTACCTAGAAAGAGAAATATTTGTAATTTGTTGAGATTTCCTACTTCCCTGATATTGCAAAGATTCCCTACATGCTTGTTCATGCTGAGGGATGATACATTTTACTTATCAGGGGATAAAAATTCATGACCAGCTAAGTGTCAGCCAATGGTCTGAGATCAACACATGCAGTTAAAAATAAAAACAAACAAACCTAACATGTAGTTTTGAAAGACTATATTCCAAAAGCCCAAGTTCTACTCTCAGTTATCCATGAGCAGAAAACAAGGTTAAACCTTCAGTGTAACTTATTTGCTCAGCTCTGAGATTTAGATTTGTCAAGTGTATTAAGATTTGCAAATGTCTTTATGTAAATATTAAGTACTTTTATTGGATGAGCTCAAGCCAGTCCTCATTGATATTAATGGAAGGACTCTCCCTGACTTCAGTGGGCTTTGAGCTAGAACCTGTGTGTTCTGAAGCACTACAGATCTGGCCCTTTTAATTTAAGCATTAAAATTCCATTAACATTAATGGGATTTCGGTACGCACTTAAGCACTTTTTTGAATCAAGGCCTATAATACTATGCATCAGGTTCTGCCCTCAATAATGAAGTGTAAAACTGGAATAACCCCATTTCAGACAATGGAATTGCTCTGGATTTTAATTGCTATAACAAAGAGCAGAATTTTGCACTATGTTCCTTGAAATGGGGAAACACTAAATTACTCTTACCTACAGCTATTTCAGTGCATCCGTTTACATTATAAAGGTTCATGACTTTCTGGTAGCAAAGAGAACTTTTCTACTTCCGTTGCTTAACAAGGTTCTTGGTATTCTGTTCATTAGAAATGTTATTTTCTTATCTATATTCCTGAAGAAATGTCTTTTCAATCTGCTACTGTATTATTTTTACATGACCTTCATTTCTTTCCAGGTTATAAGCTGTGTATTTCTCTTACTCTCTGACTGTTAAGTGGTATCTCTGGGCATGTGGTTTATCTTAAACACTGATGGATTTTTTAAAGTAAATATATTCTCTACCCCAATATTTTTGGTCAAAATGGATCTTAGTGTTGATCTTATTGTATGTGCCAATTAATTTATTTGACCCAGCAGCTGGCTTATCTGATCTAGCCAGCAGCACAGAAACACATTAAGAAAATAGAACAGAATTCAAGAATAAATTGAGAAGAGACAACAGCAGCATTCTCTCACTGTTTTGCATCAAGGCAGAAGATGCTCTAAGAGAATGCAACTCAGCTGAAACATTGAAACTAGAGCCTTTTTCCCCTGTTGGATTATTCAAAGGTAAATTTGCTTTTCACTAGCTCAGACAGACCATTTCCCCCTCAATGATATACTTATTTATTAGTAACATTATTTGTAAAATGCTAACTGCATTGCCTGCACTGTTATGATGTTATCTCTATCTGCTTCTGTGAGAATGTAACGATGTCAGGAAGAAAAACGATGTAAAAATGATCTGGGTACATAAAATGGGATTGACAAAATGTAATAAATCTCTGCTGGGCTGAAGAGCAGAGCTGCATGTATAATGAAATACTTTAGCATTACATCACCATTTATGTAACATCTGGCCCTGCCCTGTATTTCAGTGCTGCTTTGAATTCAGATACTTTATTCTATGAAAAAGGAGAAAAACATGTACAGTAATTACATTCTGCCCATAAGAAATGCTTAAAAAGATACTCATGAATTGTTCTGGAAAAGGTTTTCTTTTCCTAGCTCAGTGTCAACAACACGAGATTAAAGATGCCCTCTCAAGAATTTCAATCTAAGCTCTGTTTTTGCAGTCAAATCAGGACAAACTACACACCTTCAGTAAGAACATGATGCTTTGGGAGTTACATAGGCAATTTCACATGAGTTCCTTCTCATTTTCTCCATTGTACGTGCATCTACATGTCTCCGCACAGCAATGTAGTGATGTGCTATGTCACCGTATTGCATGCTATGGTGACGTAGCAATCACATGGGTCTATACATGATCACCAGCTACACCGCCGTAGCAGCATGCTCCCCCAGTATAGCACACCGCTATGGTGACTTAGCTGGGAAATTTACCCCTGTGCTGTGAAATTCGTAGGAATTTGTAGGAATTCCTCCACAATCCACCCAACTGTTACCAACTGTTAGGAAAGCTAAGGCAGATACGGAACTAGGGCTAGCATCAAGGACAACAAAAAGTCCTTTTTTAAACACATAGGGAGTATGAAGAAAGCACTAGGTAATGTGGGGCCCCTGCGGGATATGCTTGGCAATCTGGTGGTTGCACCAGAGGAAAAGGCAGACCCTTTTTTACAATTTCTTTGCCTCCATTTTTTTGTGTAGGGACCGGGACTCCCCCACTGAGATTCAGGACGGACTCAGGAGAGACTCCATCAGGCCTAGGGTCAGGGAGGACCGAGTTAGGGAACTCCTGGAGGGGCTGGACATGTTCAAATCAGCAGGTCCAGATGCTCTCCACCCCAGGGTGCTGAGGGAATTGGCAGGGGTTATTGAGGGGCCCCTGGCATGGCTTTACGAGCACTCGTGGTGCTCTGGCTAGGTGCCAGACAACCGGAAGAAGGCCAATGTGGTCCCCATGTTCAAAAGAGGGAGGAGGGAGGACCTGGGCAACTATAGGCCCATTAGTCTTACTTCGATCCCAGGGAAGCTCTTTGAGAAGATTATCCAGGAGCACATCTGGGAAGGACCAGCAGGGGGGACGATGTTCAGGGGCAACCAGCATGGGTTCATTAGGGGCAGGTCCTGTCAGACCAACCTGATTGCCTTCTATGATCAGGTCACAAAATCATTGGACGCAGGTGTCACGGTAGATGTAGTCTTTCTGGACTTTAGGAAGGCCTTCAACACTGTCTTCCACCCCATTCTCATTAAAAAGCTAGGCGACTGTGGCACTGATGCCTACACAGTCAGATGGGTTGCAAATTGGCTGAGGGGCCACATCCAGAGAGTGGTGGTGAACAAGTCATATTCGACCTGGAGGGCAGTGGAGTCCCCCAGGGCTCAGTCCTCAGGCCCGCACTGTTCAATTTCTTTATTAGTGACTTGGACGAGGGGGTGAAAAGCACCCTGTTCAGATTCACTGACAACACGAAATTTGGGGCGAGGTGGGCACACTAGAAGGGAGGGACGGGATACAGCTGGATCTGGACAGGTTACAGGGGTGGGTGAATGAGAATAGGATAGGATTCAATACTGACAAGTGCAGGGTGCTGCACTTGGGCAGTAAGAACAAGCAGCATACCTACAGGCTGGGGAACTCACTTCTCAAAACCACAGTGGCAGAAAGAGATCTTGGAGTCATTATTGATTCCAAAATGAATATGGGCCGCCAATGTGAGGACGCAGTCAGTAAGACCAACCGCACCTTGTCATGCATCCACAGATGCATCACAAGCAGGGCCAAGGAGGTGATCCTCCCCCTCTGTGACATTAGTCAGGCCACAGTTGGAGTACTGCATCCAGTTCTGGGTGCTGCACTTTAGGAGGGATGTGGCCAGCATCGAGAGGGTCCAGAGGAGGGCCATAGCAGGGCAGACCCTATGAGGAGAGGCTACGGGACCTGAACCTGTTCAGCCTTCACAAGAGAAGGCTGAGAGGGGACCTGGTGTCTGTCTATAAACTTACCAGGGGGGACCAGCGAGGAATGGGAGAGACCCTGTTCACCCAAGCACCTCCCAGAGTAACAAGGAATAATGGCCATAAGTTGTTTGAAAGTAGGTTCAGGCTGGACATTAGAAGACACTATTTCACAGTCAGGAGGCTAGGATCTGGAACCAACTTCCAAGGGAAATGGTGCTGGCTCCTACCCTTGGGGGCTTTAAGAGGAGGCTAGATAATCACCTAGCTGGGGTCATATGAGCCCAGTATTCTCTCCTGCCCAGGGCAGGGGGTTGGACTTGAAGGTCTACTTAGATCCCTTCCGACCCTACATCTATGAATCTATGAATCAACTTTCTCCAAGTTTTTATCATATCTTCATATACTCATGCCTCATATCATGCTTCATATGCTTTCCTAGGAGAATGTACTGAGGATCAGGTCCCAAATTTCATATTGAGAAGCCAGCACTAGACAGATAGGATGAGTTCAGATTAAGGACCAGATGACATAATTACTGACCCCAAGTCTGTTAAGGCCTCTTCAGCAGCCCATCATATCATACATAAACAACTCCTAAGACACTTATGTCCCCCAAGCACAGTATACCTACAGCATGTGGGCAGTTTCCTGAACCTGAAGCAGTGTAGGTGCACCTATGCAATAATGCAGGTGAATATTCTTTCTGTAGGCTAATTGACTGTCACTGAGCAGGGCTAACTAGCCTGCCCAAAGTGCCATGCAGATACAGCTACACTGCTTCTGGGTTGGAAAAGAGACTGCCTGGACCAGTGTAGCATTCTTGAATGGCCTGTTGTGTGACATAGTAAGTTTATTGTGTGGGCATGACCTTACTGACTTCAGTGAGCTTTGAATCAATCCACCAATATAGAGGCTGGATGGTGCATAGGTTATAGGGCAGGTGTCCATGCACTGAACAGTGAGGATCAAGGTGCACTGACCGAGGCTGAAGTTCTGAGGAAATCCTAGTATGTGATCATCGCTTAGTTAAAGAGGGGATTGGAATTCCCGTGTACACGGGGCAAAGAGAAATTAATATGGGTGTGTGTGGTACATTCATAGACCAATGCTCAGAACTTTTTAAAATCAGGCCTTTTTAAAGTATCTTAAACTTGACGCATACAAACTTGACACAGTTGGCCCTTTCACATGAGATGACTGATGATTTAAAGAAGAAGAAATCCCGCATGCTACCTTTCAGAGGTATAGCAGGGCGGCTCAGCACCTGGGGCAGCTGTGCTACACACGGCAGTGCCCGGCTGCTGCAGTGATGATTGTATCAGTGTGGTCAGCTGCCACTGAGGTGCCATCTATTTTTATGCCCCAGTGGCCAGGCTGCTGCCCTGGACACTCCCCTTCAGTTACTTTACAGCTGCCTTTCATTTATACAGTAACAACATCTTTATGGTAGGGACTATAGGACACCATGTTCCTGGCAGCATTTTACATGGTGAATATTAATTAAGATATGCTTTATTTGCTACTATGGTTAACCAATTCAGAAATGGAAAGCACCAGCTAATACAGACCATGCATTAAAGTCCATTACTGAAGAAAGGAAGTCTTGCTGTTGTCTTCGAGGGGCTAGCATTTCATCATGAGTGCCTCACCTTAAAATCAGTATTTGGATGGCTAAAATTCTCTTACAGAACAACGCTAACAGGATTTGATGATGTGGCATACTTTGTACTAACTGAGTACTTTGCACTAACTGTTTTAGGGTGCCCAAGCATGTTAGGAGTGACAGGAATGGTCACACAGATGCCTTTTTCATTCCTCAAGCCTTCTGCAGGTGACAGTTGGTAGCAATACCTGAACATGTCACAAGTAAATACTTGCTATATCTAATGATATAGGAGGGGGTTGCTTTCTTTCTTTTTAAATGTTCTATCTTGCAATGAGGAAATAGCATGAGTTACCAAAGAGAAAATGCTGTTTGTTCAGCTTCCTTTTTATTAATCAAATGTCATACAGATAAGCCATTCTTAACATAATCACGCTTTTCCCAGGGATTTTCCTATAGTATATTTATATAGTAATATGGGTCTGTGTGGTAAATAAATAGAGTTAGTTGTTATGGCTATTATACTCCCTTTCTCATTTTTCACTGGCTGGTACAGAATGTTAGACTTTGACATGTTCTCAGGAAAACTGTGATTTAAGAGTTCAGATTTTAAAATAGAAATGATTATGGAAAGTAGCGTGGGCCTGATAAAATGGTTCATATTCTAGCAATCTTATTTTGTGGAAGTGTCTTGGACACTGCTGCCCTTTCTAAGTGAATGTTACAGTTAGAAAGTGATTTGTTTACTTTAGCTTTGCTAGTTTTTATTGATTTTTGTTTTGGAAGAGAACAGTGCTATAGAGTGTGAGCGATTCTGTGGGCAGGATTAAGCAAAACTGGCACATGAAAGGAGGGAGGCAACTGCTTTGTGATTAAAGCACAAGATTTGGAATCAGGAGATCTGGGTTCTTATTTGTAGTTTTGACATAGCCTTCTTGTGTAACCTTGGAAAAAATGATTGGAAGCACCTAAACCTGATCATACACAGCTGTTGCAAGGAGTGCCGTAGGCATTAGGAATTCTTGAGGGGCCCATTGTGAGGTGCACTAGGAAAAAGTCCCAATGTCCTTATGGAACTAAGGGGCATAGGACCCCAATATCTGTCCTCCTTCACAGCAGCACTATGGTAGAAGGTTGGAGAAAGAAAAGGTTTATGGTTTGAAAAACCAATAATATTTTTAGCTGTGGACATTGAGGTGTTTTGTGGGGCTGGGAGGTAAACTGTTGCTTGGGGAATCATGGGGTTAGGGAAGACAACTGTGCAGGGATGGGTAGAGGCCAAGTAGTAAACATAGGTAAGGTTCAAGGTAAAGGAGTGATGGTTGGAGTAGTCCCTAGGATTCTAGAGACTGAACTTGTGTGGCTGGTGCAGGCAGTGAAGAGTGTGTATTAGAGGAGTGCTGTCTGAAGGATGTATTTTTGTACATGTAGGTGGAGGGTGGCTATAAAGATAGCACACAAGCATTGTAGTGTTGTTCATAAGATGATTCAAGAAAGGTGCAAATGGCCTCCAGCCCCTAAAAGCATGATGGAAGAAGAACACAACACTTTCTAAAACAACCTTTTCACTTGTGCAGCAACATGGGCCTGGTGTTTCTGGCTTAACAAAAGCTCTATCCAGACATTATTTCAGAGTTCCTTTTCCTACGTACCAAACCTCACAACCCCAGGAACTGGCACAGTTTTCTGGCAAGGGAAGTTCCTACTTTTATATAGGAGATTCTTGGGATTAGAGTCACAAGCCAACAAACTAAGGACAAAGGAACTGGCACAGGTGAATAAACATTAACATACATGTAGGATCTAGGTAATAAATGGTGACACTGGTGAAATCACCCAAGAACAGGGAACACTAATACTGTGGTATATACACTTGAGACACCTTAAACCCTTCCACAGTAAAGCACCTCATGTAGCTGCACCCACTATGTCTGTAATCATCTTAGCCAATTTCTTGAGCGCTCTAAGATGAATCTCTGGTTCTGCTGATTTGAAAACATCCAGCTTGCTTAAGTAATCTTTTACTCGTGATTATTATTTACTCCCCTATCCTTGCTGTTAACTGTGCTTGTCAACTGTAACTTTTTTTTTTTGGTCTTAGCTGATGCACCAGGATTTGAACACAAATTGCTACAATTTGCCTTAAGCCAAGTCTTTTCAATGGGGCTGCAGGAATAGATCCTTTGCAGACTGGGCACCTGTTAACTGAGCTACACTCACATCCTGTTTGTAACTCATACCTCCATTTATGTCATAGCCAAATGTTAACCAGAATATGGTGAGGCTAAATTCACTAACATGGGTAAAGTTTTTAGTTCCTTGGATAGAATCACACAGTCACTAGCTGATACTGTGTGTTGGGAAACAATTGCTGAGTATCAGTTTGAGGGGTAGGAAGGAAGAAAGGAATTTTTATTTAAAAAGTACAGCTCTGGTTACATTTGGGTTTTGTTTGGTCTCTTATTATTTCACTTGTCAGACTAAATGCAAACGTCCCCATCTCCATACATAGTCAGCTGTCCCTGTGAATGAAGTCTTTGGGCCAAGAATTTTATTCTATAACTTTATTTCAAATGTTATATGATCAAAAACTCTTCTACTTGGGCTCTGCTTCTTTTTCAAGGACTGATCATCTATAAAACAGATTTGATATGCTCTTTATTTTCCATACAGCAAGGTTATGAGTTACCTAGGGTTTTTACAGCAATCTACAAGAAACGGGGTGTGTCTATATGAGACATTTACCGTGGATCTGACTAATTAACTCTGCATTAAAAAGTCACCATCTACACGTGCAGAGATGACCTGAGCAGGTTGTGGGGCCTGGGGCAAATCAGCCTGTGCAGGGTCCTGCCCCTGGATGTGAGGAAGCCAGCAGCAGATTTGGTGGCGGGGGGTGTGGGGCGGGCAGGCGAGCAGCCAGAGGCGCCGGATTTGGCGGCCAGACGGGGCAGGGGTGCGCTGAGCAGCCAGAGGTGAAGCTGGCGGCATTGCGGAGTTGCTATGCTGCTCTGTCTGGCTCCACGGGGCCCCCCATAGTGTGGGGCCCGGGGCGGTTGCCCCGATTTGACCCCCCCTAGGGAAGGACCTGTACACATGTGACCCTATTGGTCACAGTAGATTAATAAACATCACCGCAGAGTAGTCCAGCTAAATATAAGTACTACCCTGCGGCTGTATTCTTTCGTGAGTTGCTGAGCACATATAGACAGTGACAGGAATATCTGGGGCATCAGGATGCTTCAGCATGGGACTAGCCAGCAGGCAGCCCTGCGCTGAAGTACCCTCATACCCCCAGCCAGCCTCTTTGCAGCATATGGAGCTCAGTTGGAGCACCCTGAGCTGGCTGGCTGGCCCCCTAGATCCTCTGCCAACCTGTGCTGCTCCTACCAGGCTCCACAGGCTCCACATGAATAAATACCCAGGAGCAAAAAACTCAGGGGCAATAAGCTCTGGAGTTTATTAGTGCACATTAATTGTATGTGTAGACATGCACACTGAATATTGAACAGTCACAGACTGAATCTTTAAATAACATTCATTACATAATTCATCATCTCCAGAATGCATTTCTGTGCAATTGTAGTAGATCTCAGTGATTTCATTCAAAAGTGTATAACAATGCTATTCAGATTTCATTCATTTGGACTTCTTGACAGCTGTTTAGCATTATCTAGTCCTATGTATTGACAGTTTCTGCTCATGAGTTCTATTGCATGAAGGTAAATTTATTTCTCAGATCTTTTATTCAATTTAACTGAGTAGCATTTAACTACATGTTTAAAAAGAAGCTTGAGAACTAATATTAAAAGGAATTTTTATTAATGTCATTTAGCAGTCCAAAGACGGTGAGTGAAGGACATTTTCCTGTCACATCTAAGAGACAAGGGGCTTATTAGGAGTAATACTTATTTTAAATGCTATTGCCTTTGGCTGGGAAAAAGCATATAATTTCTCTATAGTACATAATATTAGATCTATATTAAATGGACTGTTTTTAAGAATTTGTAGTATTTAGCATTATCTTCATATTTTTTTCTTCTACTTCTGTGGTACTTAATAACGTTATTGGGCTTGTGTCTGACTGTTTTTACTTTGGTGTAACTCAGCTGATACTGACTGGGTTAGTTCTGATTTACATCAATGTAAGATAAGAACTAGGCAAATGACTTCAGTAAGATAACCTGGGAAACATGGTTTTGGTATTTATTTTTCCTTTGTATTCTTCTGCTTGAGGGTATTATTTTCCAATGTTTCTTCCTGCTGTCTTCCAGTAGAGGTTTCTTGCCTTATAAACAAATGGATTGATTTCCGATAGGGACTTTTACTTCCCTGAAAAAAGATCCCCTCAGGGAAAATTGGCAGTTCTGTCTGTGTATATTTTCTTATTTGCATTTGCTTGGAGGGCTTGGAACCCAGAGACAAGATTTACGTCAACAAATCCCTCTCCCTCTTATCCAATTTAGCTGTTTTAACATAATACAATCATTTTCTAAATCAAACTGATGGAGCGGTTCCTAAAGGCATTACACAAACTGTATATCTGGAATCATATTCGACTTCTTTTATTGCATTAGCACCATGCTTGAACTTTTCAAAATGTGTATTGTGTGTTGCAGTAGTTCTCAAGATATTTGGAACATTTTACAGATGGAATCTGTTAAGTTTTTAACTTGGGTATGTAGGATGCATTATATAACAAAGTTTGTATTGAGATAATTTTTTAGTAATGTGGATCAAGCAGAAGCCAAAATAATGAAGGAAGGGAGGGCATATTCTTTCCTTCATTTTCCCAGCAGTTGTGTGGAATCCCAGTTGTGTACTCTTATCATAGGATGGGCCAGAAGATTCTGACACCATTATTCATGTTGTGCTGCATCTTCCTCAAAAGTGTCATGGGCTTTGGTGAGGCTTTACCTGCAGCAGGTAAAATAAATCTGGGGGATCAGGTAGCCCCTTTGCCCTCTGCGCCCCTGCAGAACCTTCTCTCTGAGCCCATGGAAGTGAAGAGCAAATTTGAAAAAACTGATCTTGAAATAAACATAGCTGTAGTAATTGGCATAAGTACCTATAAATGTAATTAATCCAGAATTGATACATTTTACTATTTTTTGAAACTGCTGCAAGTTTTCACACAGTTACTCCATAAACACACTTTTAAGCAGTACTTTAACATTTACTTATATACAATTTAAAAAAAAAATTTGTATCCAAGGCCAAATTAGCCAAAACTAATTCCAAATTCAAGAGTCCAGAACCAAAAGTGGCCTTACTACTGGCAAACATCCTCCACCCACACCTGGGGCTTCAGATGTTTCCAAAACCTTTGGTGGGCATCCTACTTGCAGACCCAAGCTGGGAGGCTTGGGGTTCAGATGCCCACTAGTTTGGCTTGCCCCTAGCCATAAAGCCATTGGAGCAAGCAAGGGAAGAGACTCCCATTTCCATAAACTGGGTTTAAAGCTGCTGCACCTTGGCGGGTACTGAACCATGCCAGAAGAGCAGTTCTCCTGCAAGGCGGTTCAGGAAAACTGCCTTCTTGGACACAGATTTATGGTGTCCAAGTTAAGAAGCCACTATGCTTGATCTGAGCCTTCAAGAGGCTGAGAAGCAATACAGTGCAAATTATGCATGATATTAGTCCAAAACCAAAGGCTCATGATTTACCATATAGGACATTGGGCTGGGCCCCAGAAGAGTCAACAGAATTTCAAGCAACAGTGACCCACAGCTTAGCACTGCTCTGTGTGTGTGTGTGTGTAGCTCAGATATTGCCCACAAAGGATCCATGTGCTAATTAGCACTCATGACTGGCACAAAGTGTTCGTGTCATGAGTCCTTGGATCCTCCAGAAATGTATATGCAGATGAGGCATAGAGCAACCTGGTCCAGCTTCAGCTCATGGAGGGTGGGGCTACACTAATCATATGTAACAGGCTGAGATAGGGACTACAGAGAAATAACTGGGTGAACTATTTAGGGCCTGGTTTGGTGATGTTTGCCAGAAATTAAAGGCAGGTGAAGAAACAGGAATAATTGGAAATGGGAAAGCAGCTCAACTAACAATGGTATTCAGGGAGTGATGAGAAAATGGAAATATATTCAATATAGTGGCTTATCATTAAGGCTGTGCAAAGCTTTGGTCCCTGATTCGATTCAGCGGAGATTCGGCCTGATTTGGTGGCCAAATCTCTGAATCTGAATTGAATCAGAGGACCCTTTAATCTCTCCGAATGGAATTGAAACCCTCTGAATTGATTCAGAAAGATTCGGAAAGATTCAAAGGTTTGGACATAGAGACAGCTTTAAATGTTTTTTCTACATATGTCTAGGTAGCAGGTGGCTTGTGAATACTGTGATACTGGGCCACATGGAGTGTCCCACAGAAGCACGGGGGGCTTCCCAGTATGCTCGGCAGCAGACCCGGAAGTGCACCAGAAGCACTTCTGGTCCACTTCTAGGTCTGCTGGGGAGCATACTGGTGGGGGCCTCCACACTCCTCTGGCTCAGCGACTGGTGCCTCCTGTGTCTGGGGGGCATCTGGGGTCCCCCTGCAGCCAATCACTGAGCCAAGGAGGCACATGGGGGCCCCCCAGTGTGTTTCCTGGCAGACCAAGAAGTCCGGTCCACTTCCAGGTTTGCCGCCGAGCACATGGAGGGCCCCCCCGCACTCCTGTGCGGTGCTCCATGTGCCCCAGCATTGCAGCATTCATAAGCCATGTCTGCTACCTCAAGGTATGTAGACAAAACTTCTAAAGCTGTGTCTATGACTGAGTCGCTGAGTCTCTGAATCAGCATCAAATCTTCAGACTCGGCCGAATTGAATCAGGGACAGTGATCCGAATCAATAAATCGAATCACTGTCCCTGATTCGGGTCGAATCCAAATCTGAATCAAATAAGGCCTGCTTTGCACACACCTACTTATCATGACTTGAAAAAGAGTAGGTGCTAAAAGGGACTGCGTTTAATGAGCACCACCATATATTTTATTCAGATGGGCTGCATTGACCTATTCTTGTGGTAGGTTCCTATCAGCATCTTGGCCTTTTTGGCTAAGATCAAATGTTTAGGGGCCACACAAAACACAAACAAATAAACAAAAAGGTAGGTTCCCATTGGCATACTTGCCCAACATCGGCTGTATGTTTCATAGTCATGCTTCATGTCGGCTGCATTTAATCAACATCATAGATGGGTTCCATTACTAAGTACATGCTATTTTTAGCAGCAGTTCAAAGACAGACAATATATTTGATTTGGTTTCCTTGTATGTGAATGTAAGA
Organism: Alligator sinensis; assembly: GCF_000455745.1. Taxonomy (NCBI): domain Eukaryota; kingdom Metazoa; phylum Chordata; order Crocodylia; family Alligatoridae; genus Alligator; species Alligator sinensis. The sequence continues at coordinate 1,859,104 of NW_005841992.1, forward strand.
TGAGGGTTTTTCCCCCCATGCTGATTGGAGAGGAAAACCTCATTTTATGTTCGAGTAAATATGGTAAAATACTAGCATGGAAGATTTTTAAAGATCCAAATGGAATCTGCTCCCATCTGTAACTCTGCAAATCTCTCTCATTTTTCTTAGACAGATTAAATAAATAATAGAATTAAAGAGGTATTAGATTCCTGCTTGGTCTAGTTAGGATGTGGAAATAATAGATTTTCCTAGGCCTCATGCTCCTCCCCTACAAAAGCACCTTCTAGAACAGAACTGAGACACATTGACAGTACATCATGGGGAAGCTTCTTGCATTTGAGTCTTGTGTGCTGTGTATGTCCTGTCTATGGGTTTAGACAGGACTCCAGCTTCCCATGTTGTGATCTGGCACTTTTCAGGAGCATTATATTAATTTAACATGCAAAACCAAAGCAACACCAACAGTAAAAACCTTAACTTTGACTCTTACATTAATAGTATCTGAATTTTTGCATAACAAATCCACATATAATATGTGACAACCTAAGGATTTTGGAGTGTAAACCTGTGCGGTATTTTTTTGGCTCAGAACAATGATCAAGTACATTAAAATGGGGATATGGGGATATTGCTACCTGCAAATGATTACTGGGTTCAGCATGTAGTCTCAGAAAATAGTGTGCACTTGGTAAACAGTCCTTATCTTTAGATAATCTTTGTGTTTTTCCTGGAAGCCATTACCAGCAAGGTGCTGAAAGGCATTAGCTGATCTCAAGTCCCATTGCCATGAAACGTGCTTAGTGTCTAACATATTGCAAGGATGAGCCAAGACAAGATCTGTGAGATCCATGTGAAGTGGAGATGAACCCTCCTATATTCTAAGCACACAAAGAAAACATAATGGGGAGATAAAGAGTTGTAACATATGCTATTAAATTAATGCTCAGAACAATATGCTTTGCAAAAATGAGAAGTTTGTTGAGTTTTAAAGATGCCTGATATGAAGAGAAGATTCCAGCTGACACTGCACTAAAACTGTCTAAATGGACTGCTGAAATGCACCAGTCCAAGGTATTAATTGTTATTAAAACTGTTTAAAAGTCCTTT
>NW_005841992.1:1860230-1862525 GCF_000455745.1 Alligator sinensis
TTCCCTACATGCCATTGACTGCTCACATGAGCAATTTTACTTACAGTCCAATCTTTTCTTTACTATCGATTATAGTAGGAAAGAGATAAAAAATATGAAACCAGTGTTGCAGAGAGTAGATCAGTTTATTAATACTCCCTTTCTAAATTAGCTATTTTAAAATTCAATAGAAGAACATAAAAAGCTGGTCTCAGAGAGAGAAAAAGCCTTTGATACCCTCTGTTCCAAAGGTAGCCCCCCCGTGGTTTTTCATTACCACACTTTTCATGAAACCCAAGAAGTTAGAGCAGGTGATTTGACCTCTTACCAGGTGATTTGATCTTTTACCAGGTGAGTCTAACATTTTTGACTTGGATAATTGTATACTGCTGATATTTTGAACTGCAACAAGTTGTACTTACTTCTTACATATATTTACATTAGCTACATTTTTTAATGTATAATTTATCTGAATGTTAACACGGAATTTTTAGATCAATACCGTAACACACCATGATCTAGAGTGATGTGTCTTGCATTAATATTAAATGTAATTTACAAGCATCATCTCCATAAACTATGAATGTGAGGAATATCTTCCTATTCAATGGGACTTTGAGGCATGAATCTGTGAACAGGGTAAGCTCTGAAAACTCCTTCTGCCCTAAGGGAAAAACGTAGTGACTAAATGATACAAACCTGTGAACTGAGGTAAATCTGGCCTAAACCTAAACATTTTATTCTGGTTTCAATCCAGGTTAATTTTTTTTCAGGGTAAGCTAGTTTTTTCCTGGGACAGATATTTGTTTGCACACAGTTGTCCCAAAGTAATTATCTCTAGGTTCTCTTTCTCAAGGCAACACCATTAGCATAGTGTTGTACTTTGTGCAAAACACCAACTAGCATGAGACTCATGGCCATTAAATCCCACTGTGCTGTCAAAATATCTGAATCATAGAAGTGAAAAGATTTATTTGGTCAGCTACACCACCAGTTGCTCAGTGTAGGACTATTGCCTACTATATGCATTTATATCTCCTTTGTCCACAGTACTTGTAAATGACCCAGATACATGGAGCTTCCATCACCTGCCTCAGGAAATGTATTACATTTTCTTGGTGCTTAGATATCAAAGGAATAGAAATGCACCAGGAAGACCATGTGGCTACTTATATACATCATTCAATTTGTCCTGATATTCAGTAAAATTTTCCCTTTCTTTATTGAACTTCATGTCACATCTTATATTATTTTTCTTCCCAGTTGGTATTTGTACTCTCAAAATATTGGCAGATTGTTATTTTGTCCTCCAGCCCTCCAACAGCCATCACTTAGCTCCAACAAACACTAATCTTTATTGTGTCTAGCAATGCAGTTAAAGGTCAAAGTTGCATTATACTAGGTACTAGATAGGCAGATAATCTAAAAGGCAGTCCTTGCCCCAGAAATTTACAGTTTACAGTTTACATGACAGACAGCTAGATGGGTGAAAAAGACATATAAGTTAGGATGACATTTTGATAATCATTCTCCCCTAGGGAAAAAATCCTAGAAAATCAGTGCCTTCAGTCCCATGAATGTTCTCTCCATTCATAGTCATTTGTTAATATTTTTTTTAGTGCCTGGAAGTGAATGAAGCAGATGGGACCTGGTGAAGCGGGGCAGAGTGGGGCTGGGCAGGGAAGCACGGTGCTGCTGCTATGAGCCCCTCACTGCCATAGAATCATAGAATCATAGAAGTAGGGTCAGAAGGGACCTTGTAGATCTTCAAGTCTGACTCCCTGCCTTTGCGGGAGAGAAACTGGGCTCAAGTGACCCCAGCCATGTAGGCATCAAGCCGCTTCTTAAAGACCTCCAGGGTAGGAGCCAGCACCACTTCCCTTGGAAGTTGGTTCCAGATCCTAGCCACCCTAACTGTGAAGTAGTTCCTACGGATGTCTAATCTAAACCTACTCTCCAACAGCTTGTGGCCGTTATTCCTTGTTATCCCGGGGGGTGCTAGGGGAAACAAGGTCTCCCCCAAACCCTTCTGGTCCCCCCCTAGTGAGTTTATAGACAGTCACAAGGTCCCCCCTCAGCCTTCTTTTGTGAAGGCTGGACAGGTTCAGATCCCGTAGCCTCTCATTGTAGGGTATGCCCTGCTGTCCCTGGATCATGCGGGTGGCCTTCCTCTGGACCCTTTCAGTGTTGTCCACATCCCTCTTGAAGTGGGGTGCCCAGAACTGGACACAGTACTCCAGCTGTGGCCTGACCAGTGTTGCGTAGAGGGGGAGGATCACCTCCTTGGCCCTACTTGAGATGCACCTGTGGATGCAC
>NW_005841992.1:1862904-1879948 GCF_000455745.1 Alligator sinensis
GAGACAGTGTCAAAGGCCTTGCTGAAGTCCAGAAAGACTACATCCACGGCGACACCTGCATCCAATGCTTTTGTGACCTGATCGTAAAAGGCAATCAGGTTGGTCTGACATGACCTGCCCCTAATGAAACCGTGCTGGTTGCCCCTCAGCCTCACTCCTGATGCCGGCCCATCACAGATGTGCTCCTTGATGATCTTCTCAAAGAGTTTCCCCAGGATTGAGGTAAGACTGATGGGCCTATAGTTGCCTGGGTCCTCCCTCCTCCCCATCTTAAAGATGGGGACCCATGGCAAGATGGACCCTGCCTGCCTAGCAGCAGCAGGGGGCACAACTCCACAATGAGACCCCAGCTGCTGCTGGGTGGGCAGGGGGCACCTCACTATGGCAGCACAGGGCTTGCAGCAGTGTCACCAAGCTTCCTTGCCCCGCTCTGCTGGGTCTTGCCCACTGGGCTGCAGAGCCCCCAGGGAGAGGGCAGCAGGACAGGGAGCCCCAAGCCTGCAGCAAACAGCCCACATCCTCCCCCCCTGATGGGCTCTGTTCCAGCCATGCCGCCTATCAGGGAGGAAGAGCTGGGCTCTGCACTCCGCTCCCTGCTGGGGCAGCAGCAGCCACCATCTCCTGCAGATGGCAGCCAAGGTTTGGGCGTTGCTGCAGAGGGCTGTGGACCGGGGTTCCTGGCTCCATAGCCCTGGCAGCTAGAGGCCCCCTCCAACAGGGCTGGGGGTGGGGAGTGAGGAGCATCAGCAGGGCTGGGGGGCTATGGCTTGGGAATGAGGGGTAATGGCAGGGGCAGGGCATCGGCATATTAGGTCTGCTCAGCGCCACAAAGCAAAGTGGGGGGACAGCTGCAGCTGGAAGTGTGTCCTGGTGAGCAAAGCAGGCAGGGCGAGCTCCATGATAAAAACCCAAAATCAAATGCTAAAATTTACAGGTATTTAGAATTAATTTTACTATAGTGATTGAGGCACTCATAGGCTTCCAAACTGCTTTAAAATTGTAAATATATCAATAAAACATTGTCTTCAACTGATACCTATATATATAGTGGCATTTCATTTTAATTGCAGATTCTGAGTTTCTTAATCAGAGAATTAGCATTTTTTTAAATCTGAGAATTTGTGATTTTTAAACAGAGAAAATCAGGTTCCCTGGTATGACACAGTTGCATAGGGAAGCCATTGTTATCTTCCCGTGCTGGGACATATGGAAATCAAACCGGAACTGAATTTTTCATTCACTGGAAAATTGCATCCAGTTGGTTTTCTACTGTTCTCCCATTTTTTACAGCAGTATTGCATTATCTCAGATTCAGCTCTAGATGCGTTAATTTGCACACATAACTGTTTTTGCTGTAATAATATTGTATTGGAGCAACATATAGGTAAATCCACTAGCGTTTTGCTATGTAGAGATTAATAAAAGGCTCATTCATGCACAATACTTGGAAATTAATTGTTACAGCATAAATAGCAGGCCAAATTCATGCTTTGTATAACTTCATTCTGCTGAGTAGAAAATGCCCTTGATGACAATAATGAAATATGAAATTGTCCTGGACAGTTTTTGTATTTCTTGTTTTTGTTCTATAAACTGTAGTGTATACAAGGAATTTTCCTACACTGCTTCTATATCAGAGGCTTCAGGGTTCATATTCTATGCTGATTTATACTGCATGTATTTCTGCTGACTCCAACTGACAAGATATGGATTGAGACTAGTTCTAATAGCAGTGGGTGTAAGTCAGCATTGAGTCTGACTCAGGATATCGGTAGTATATTCCCAGATATATAACACTGATATAGTATCAGTAATAACTTGCCCTAACTAGATTTTCCTAACTTGGGGCATTTACCATCCGCTTCCTAGCACCTAACCTTTTAGATGTCCTTGTTCCTTGAATATAGTTGTTGAACAGTGCTGTTTTGTCCGACCTTACAAAATTGCTGACAGTGTAAGGAGGCTGAATTTTGTCCTTTTTTTTCCTAGTCAGACATTATTAATTCACCAGCAGAGGGCCTTCTCATTATTATGACTTTTCTTTTCAAGGTTATCAAAAGGTTAAAAAGTGACACAAATGTCTGATGCTGTCCATGTTCCCTAGGATGTCATGATTTTAGGCTAAATATACAGATCAGTGCTCTGACATTATATAAATGGCAGAGGTGGAAAGGAAACCCTGCACATCCTAATTTATCAGTCATATCTGGCTCTGAGAAACAAAATGTGTGGAGAATTATAATCAATAAAGATTGTTTTCTTTCTAACAGTTCACATGAAAAGTATTAATTCATTGTTCCAAGACCAGGCTTGGGGGAACTAGATAGTTCACATAATTGGTGTTCAGGTAAAGGGTAGGAATTTAAAAAGCCCCTAAGTACTCACTAAAGATGCGACCTGGATTCACACCAGCATCCTACAGTGGACATGGATTGGTTTTTCAAGGATCCCAAATCACATTAGAAGGCGGCTGAGGATGACTGAAAGCTGTTAAGATCTGATAGCTACTGAGCTGCCTAAGTGAAAAAAATATGGTGCTTGTTGTCTAGATTCCAGTAGGCAATTGTCCATATTTCAAGAAGACAAGTGTTCATACTACCACAGTTGGCACCCCTGGGAAAAGTCATTGACAGTATCAGAATGGGTATTCTCTTACCTTTCCAGTCACAGGCTATGGGAGTGGAGTGAATGAAGAGCTGAAGAACCAGGTAAGAGCTTGGGGATAATCAGATAAGTACCGGAAGTCTTCAGCAGGTGTAAAACAGTGTGGCTCCAAATTGGCTGAATATATATACACAGAAGTAGAGGTATACTGGGGTATCTGGTCCAGTATCTGATACATGACTAACTGACCTTAAGGCTAGGGACAGACATTACACGTAAACCAGTTTAAGTGATCAGAAACTGGTTTAAACCTGTAACGGAACAGATGTTCAGTGCACATAAAACAGCTTGAGAATGGCTGAAACTGGGTTGAGATAAACCTGGTTGAATGTAGGATCAGACTTAACTGATTGGGCTTGCTCAAACTGGTTTATGCAATGTCTGTCCCAGACCCCTTGCTGATTTAAATTAAATCAGACTCCCTCAGCATCCTGGCATGCTCTCTGGGTTGGGTGGTGCTCTCTGCTCCAGAGCAGGGCCGGCCCCTCCCCTCTTCTCCCTGGCTGCAGCTCCAGCAGTCTCTGCAGGCATCTGCCTGGCTTCTGCTCCCCCCCTTCCTCTCCCCACTCTCTGCTAAACAGACATTCCCACGTCCCTCACAGACACCTCTCAGCATTAGCTAGCAGACCACATGCGGGCTACCTGTGAGCTGTGGCAGACGGGACAAAAACAGAATCAACAGATACCTGGTAATGTCCCTCTGTTGTTTTATTAGTGAGCTGATAAACACTGTGTAAGGGGTGATAAACATTCCCTGCTGGGCTGGTCAGGGGTGGGGGAACCCCTACCTAATCAGAGAGTCTCTACAAATGTCTGCCAATGTGAAGTACTAAATGAATGCACATTAGGGTGTTCTAATGCGCAATAGCACAAACACATGCTTTTTAGGTGATACTTAATTTGCAGTAACCTATTTTACTGTTCATCAGTGCAAAAGCACGTTTTTTTAAATGCTGCTTTAATATGCAGTAAAATAGGCTACTGGGCATTAAAATACACGTGTAGATGTGCCCAGTGTAACAATCCAATGGTGTAGCAGCCACTGGACATCCTATGGTTATGCAGCTCTTGCCTTTTTTGAGGCTTTATCATTTCTGTTCTCTAGTAAAGTTTGTTGTGCCAAAAAATAGAATAATTGGATGTGATTCTGAGTTGTTGGTGGGGTGTGTTTGAAAATAATCCATATAAACTTCCTATATAAACCGGACATCTGTTTTGTGTCTTGCAAAATACAACAATCTTTCCAGCAGTTGAAGGTTGGTCATTTGTTATTTTAAATTAGTTACTCAGAAACACAGAGTAGAAATAAAATTAAGAGCAAGGGTAAATTTTCAGAGGTTTTTTTTTCCATGGGTCACAATTATTTAATTATTTTCACTCTTATGTTTTAAGTATTCTTGTATTTCTTACTGTTCTATTTACTTTGAATTCATTTTGTGTGTGTGTGTGTCTGAGTGAGAGAGATTAAATATATTTTGAGTGGAACAGAGATGTAAGCACCTGAAGTCCCAGTTACACTAATTTCATAGGGGGAAATACCACTTTCCTATGTCTATTTAAGAAATGAGGGAAATTATAAAATGTAGTAAGTTGTTTTAAAATCTAATTTATTCACTGTACTGCAGAACTTTACCTAACATTTGTGATTGTTCATGCACCTGTAAAATCTCCTGTTAGTAAGTAATTAGGCAAGGTATTCTGGGTTTTCAGATGTAGTTGTCAGTCACTAACATTGTTGATAAATATCACAAGGCACACATTCACTATTTTTCTAGCTTTCATTTGTGGTATCTGAGAACCTCATAATCATTAATCCATGTGCTCTCTTCAGCATCACTGAGTTGAATTAGCTGTTTTTACAGATGGAAAATGGGCCACAGAGCAGATTAAGCAACACTACCTGGGGTCACACAGGAAGTTCATAGATGAACTGGGAAGTAAAACAGTATTTTCTAAGTCTCAGAATCATGTCCTACCAGTTCTTCCTACTCTGCTCTCAAAATGTATTTCCTAGAAATGTTAAAATCCTGCTCAAACCTAGTGTGTTTAATGCATGCCAGCATAATGGCACTCCAGTTATGTTTGGCTGTCTCTAACTTCCCACTCTGAATGACCAATTATATCCGGGACCTAGGGACAAATCTGGAAGGAGGCTGAAACTCATGCCTCTGAAACTGTAGTTCAACACCTCAGTCACTTTGCCACTGGATCCCATTATAAAACACCCCCCCCCCCCAATCCCTGTTACATTTCTTGGGTGCCTTGTGTTTCAAAGAACATTATGACCAAATTACCATCCTGTTTCTTTAAAATTCGACATGACATTTCCTGTCCTACTGGGAAATTCCATAGGGTAAACACTGAGCTCCTCTGATAAAAGGTACTTCCCTCCTGCAAAGAAAGAGGAATTGTAAGGTGATAGTGCTATGTAAACTCAATCCTGCTACCCTTAAAATTCTGATTAATTAGAGGCCAAATCTCCTGAACTGTTACATAACCCTTGCGTTGGTCCTGGGCTGAGGGGTGAATTTCACTTCCTTTGGTAAGTCAGCCAAAGCAAACATGATAAAATATGAGGCACTAAGGTTAATCCTTTTTCTTGTGTCAGAAGGACTATAGATATAAATATATTTCATAGCAACCACTGTTCTTGTGGATGGTGTGGGGGCTGAGGGGGATCTGGGAAAAGGTCGGCTGGGTTGTGGCCACAAACCCGGCACGTACAGATGGGTACTTTCGACCGCTGGAGTAGAATCAGGCACAAATGCGTACTGGTTCAAACAAAGATGGCTTTACTTACACTGTCGAGATGTACAGCGTAGGAAGACAGTTAACTTCAAACTTCAGTTACAGTTTAACCGAGGAGCTCTTATTCGACGAGATATCTTTAATATGAGCATGCAGGACACAGGGGTATGTCGGGGTTGGTCGGCGATGGGGAGTCGTCAGCGGTTGATCAGTCCGCCACGTTCACTCCGAGATGGGCGCGGAGTTCTCCAACTTGGGCGGAAACTGCTCCAACCTTTTATATGGCTAGCGAGCCAATTGCTAGTTGCCATGTAGGAATAATTTAGAACCGGCCAATAGTAATGTGTGAATTTGCATATGAGCGGCGGGAACCTTTCCACGCCAGGGTTCTCCACCGTGCCGAGAAGTTCCCTCGTACAAAATCTCACCGTGCCTTGTGCTAGAAAGTTCCACTGTGCCGAGGCACTCAACCACTAAGCTTTGCTCTGACAGATGGGACAACTTCTTTCACTCCCAGAGCACCTTGTCTAGGGGAGAAATGCAAGACTCTTTTTATCTCCTACTTGCTATGTGTCCCCCTGAGAAGTGCCTCTAAATGTTCACAAAAATATTACATCCCCCTTCCTGAAAAGGGAAGGTTAAGAAAATGCCTATCCAAACTTTTAAAGACCAGGTTGTAACAGGGATTCAGTATTGACATATCACAAGTATAAACAGCTTTCTAGGCATAGCAAGAAGGTAAGAACATAAGTGTCCAGACCAATAGTCCATTTAGCCCAGTATCTTGTCTCTGACAGTGGCAGGGGTGGGTATTATAGATGGAGAGCATTGAATTGGATATGTCTAGAGTGATCTATCCCCTATTCAATACCCTCCCTGGTATCCACCATTATTGGGTTAGTGATGCCAGAGGAAACATCTCCAAATTGTCTGTTCAATAGCCATGGAGGGCCCTTGTACATGTACTCAGCATTTAGTCACTAAACATGTTCCTGGTTTAATTTTTCTTAGTTTAAGATGGCTAAATAAGTAATGTGGACATGATTTACCATGTACGGGCTTATTATGCTATGACTAGTAAAAAGTGCTAGAGGGCATGTCAGAACAATTTTACCCTCATGCCCTTTCAGTCGTACCTTACTGCCAGGTGGTGCTTTAGGACAAGAAATGCCCAGCCACAGCACTTCTGCCACCATGAACGCCACGTGCCCCCAGAGGTTTGGGGGGGGGGGCACAGGGAGCTCCCACAGCTGGCAACAGCACTGTTGGTGGCAGGGGCATGGCGGAAGTAAGTGGAGAGCTCCCGCAGGCAGCCACAGCGCTGTCAGCAGTGGGGGGGTGGGGTGAGCGCTGACCAGTAGTCAGCGACCACTAGCAGGCACCAGTGGCAGTGTTGGTGATCATGGACCACTCATAGACGCTGCCAGAAGTGTTGGCAGTGAGGGGGCGGTGGTGAGTGGCAACTGCCCGCAAACACCACCGACAGTGTTGGCAGGGGGTACACCGCTTTGCTCAGGGGGTGCATGTGTTCCCATGTGCACCCCCTACATGTCGCCAGTGTCTGCCACTCTCTTTTACTGGGTGCAAGTTGCATGGGATGCTCAGGGGGCTGAGGCGCGAAATCTTTCCATGTAAACCTAACCCCCAAGCATAGGGCACTTGGGTGGGTTTTTTTTGGTGCCAAACCTTTCTGTGCAAAGCCCCCCAGGACTCCCCAAGTGTACACAAATATCTCCCATGGCTGGGTGACTGGGTGGGCACCCTTCAGGTGGCACACTGTTTCCACAGGGCTCTGGGTGCAGGGTACCCTTCAGGATGCCCCTAAGTGTGCTCAAAGCATTGCCTCTCCCCTAGCTCTGGGGTCCCAAAGGGCATCACCCTCTGCCTTAGCCTGGTGCCCCTTGCTTTACCTGAATCCAAGTTGTATGGGGTGCTCGGGTGCTTTTTTGGGCCCCAAATCTTTCCATGCAAAGCTCTGTATGTTTTGACAAGAAATATTTGCACGCTTACCAGGACAGTGCCAGACTGGCTGTTTTTTTTTCACACCAGAATGAGGCAGGTGGTGGTGGTAGGGGGGTGTCTGGCCCCTTGAGTGCCTGCAAATTCATGGAGCAGAGGCTGACTGGGGTGTGTACACTGTAGACTTTTGAGGTGGATGAGAGATGGCAACACACCAGAGGCACAAGGACTCAGCCCTGCGGGATGCTTGCTCCTGGATGACACAGCACCTTTTCCATAAGAGTGCAGCCTGCTGCTTGCTGCTCATGTCGGGTGCAGTATTGCCTTTCACTGCTGCATGAGGCAGCTTTTTGCAACATTTCAAAGAGGACACCCCGACCTGTTCACAACCAAGTGGGACGTTTACGCATAGGTAAGTAAGAACAAACACTTGACCGTGCCCTGAGGGAGGGTGGCTTGCATTGTTTACTTTATCTTTCATGTAAATGGGGTTTAATTGCCATGAATGAAGTTGCTAGGTATCTGACAGCATCCCGTAGTAGCAGGGCAATTTTCAAGGTGGAGGGGGGAACCTCCTCACTACCCTTCCTCACCCCTCAGCTGCCTTTCTCCATCTTCCCCTGCCCCCCGACTTGCATACAGGAGAACTACCCCCATTTCAGGGCTGGAATGACTGCATGGTGGTTTAACAATACAAATTCTTATGCTCTTAACTTCTCCCTACCTCCTATTTCTAGTTCTCAAATGTTATGCTTTATATTATGCTACTACCATCAGGCACAGCAGGCAGAAGAGAAGAACACAAGCCTGGGAAAGTTGCCTGATGCCACTTCCATCTCCAGAAAAAAGGATGGCAGTGTCACTGCCAGGTGCCTATTTGATATTCTTAATATCCTTTTAGACTCCAAAAAAAGCCTATGGGAATTCACCATTAGCCTCTCTCTGCCTCGCTGTAGACAAGTCCTCGTATTGTGTGAATACATGAGCAACCTAAGCTTGCATTTTAAATAATCCCTTCATAATTTAAAAATTAATATTTCTGTTTCATGTATGAATATGCCAGTATTTAACAATGAATATCTTTTTTGTCCCTTTTTTGCCCTGCTTCCAGCCTTCCCTCCTTCCTCCTGCTCCTCCTGCTGATGTTATGTGCCCCAGTCTGCAGTGTAGTGTGCAAGACCTAAAAATGCTAAAAACTTACAAATGGTCAAGCTATTCCAAGGAGCTACTTACTGAAATATGCTTCATTAGCTCATTTCAAGGATGTTATGTTCTTTTTTCTTTGTTTGTCTTTTCATGTAGCCCAGGTAATTATCCCAAGTAATTATGCTTTCCCCATGGCTGGTGGCTCCCTCTCAGCACCCCTGGTTGGTGCTGGCCTGCATGCCTCTCCTCAGTCTTGCTATAGTGCAGCTTCTTTAAGAACACTCATTCTAGCCTGTTCCCCTGGGTGCTTTCCCCATGGCAGTGGTCTCCCTTGAGCACTCCTGGTTGGTACTGGCCAATGTGCCCTCTCCTCCCTACTGGTACAGTGCAGTTTTTCCAGCAACTTGGAACACAACTTGCGCAGTCCCTTCAACCCTCCTAACCACTTTACTACCAGGTATTTATTTATTCTAACACACACACACACATGCAAACATACATGCTATTATCATTGTTTTAAAAAGGTCCCCTGCCCAGATTGTCACTCTAGGCCCATGCCTGACTTGGCTCTATATTCCACCAGGAAGGTCAACTTGTGGGCTACATGTGCTACCTCCCTTCCTCACCTCCCTCTTGCCTATCCACTTGTAGATCCATGGCATCCCAGCTTGTGGACACTCTCTCTCTCTCTCTTTACACTAGCAAAAGTGCTAAACTGAAATATCTAGCCTGTTTCCCCAGGTGCTTTCCCCATGGCAGGGGGCTCCTTCTCAGCACTCCTGGCTGGTGTTGGCCTATATGCCCCTTCCTCTCACTACTGCTATAGTGCAGTTTTTCCAACTCCCCCCCTACCTCCCTCTTGACTATGCTTCACCACTTAGACCAATGGCATTCCAGCTTGCGTACGCGCTTTCTTGCACTTCAAGAAATGCTTTCCTCGGGTCTGAATCCTGGTAAATCTCTGCCAGGAAAGGGCCTCACTCCTCACTCCTTCCTCCAGCTGCAGACACACACCGCACACCCACACCCCCCACACACAGCATCCTGCTTCGTGCTGATGAAAAATGGGTGCTAAAAACGCTTAGGTCTTTCACTGCAGAGAACAACTTTCTTTTTTATTTTTGGGTAAAATAAAAAATGTGTTTCCCCTAAAAATCAAGACCAAGACTACATGTAGGTTTGAACAGTGTTGGTTGAAAGTAAACTTTGTGATATAATGTTATTCTTTTCACAAAAAGACAAGTTTTTCAGCCAGATTTTCACTACCAAGGGCACCCCCCACCCCACACACACTATTTACAGTAGCAGCAGCGCTGAACTGAAATATAGTCCTGGAGTCAGTTTCAATGTCCAGGATGGAAAAGTGTCTGCTGCTGGGCAGTGTGGTGGGTGGGAACAGAATAAATGCCTAGTGCTTAATACTCTCCCTCCCTCCCTCTTGCCTATGCTTCACCACTTGTGGACCAACGGCATCCCAGCTTGTGCACACGCGCGCATGCACACACACATACACACACCACCCTTTTTCTTTGTTTGTCTTTGTTCATGTAGCCCCAATTTTATTTTACCTCAGTTTTTTGCAAAAGTCTTGATTAAATCAGCCAGTCCCACTGAAGTAGGAGTTCAAGCGGGGCAGCTTGTTGGCTGTGGTAAAATTCTGCCCTGAGGGGGCTTCTCAGTCAAAATAGTCTTTCCACACACCTTCTCCAATGCTTGAGGGCTTCTCAGGCAAAATCGTCTTTCCACACATCTTCAGTGCCCTATGGTTGTGGGTTCTTGGAGAAAATACTCTTTCCACACCTTTTCCCAATGTCGGGGGCTTCTGGGGCAAAATAGTCTTTCCTCATACCTTCCCCCGCAGCTGTGGGGCTTCTTGGGAAAAATAGACTTTCCCCCACATCTAGGGGGCTTCTGGGGAAAAGCAGTCTTTCTACACACTTTCCCCCATGGCTGGGGGGCTTCTGGGGAAAAACAGTCTTTCCTCCACCTTCCCTGCCCCATGGCTAGGGGCTTCAGGCTTTAGCACTACAACATTAATGATTTCATTTTTCATTGTGTCTAGCACAGTTTCTGCTGTAATTCAAATATTATTTATGCCTTCCTCCTGCAAAATCACACACACAAAAAAAGTTTTTCAGCCAGTTTTTCACTACCCAGGGCATCCCAGCTTCCCCACTCCATGGTGGGCCTTCCAATACAACCAGGCACCCATCTCTTCACAAATAAAAAGGTTTTTCAGCCAGCTTCACCACTTGAATACCAACAGCTGCTTCCCCCATGGCTGGGGGACTCTCTCTTAGCACCCCTAGTTGGTGCTGGCCTACATGCCCTCCCCTCCCTGGACAGGCCCTCCTAACCTCTTCCCCCTGCTGCTTCCCCTATGTATGTAAAAAACATAACTGTCAATGCTTGGACTTATGAAAAGGTAATGCAAAAATGTAAATGTAAACATGTAACTCATGGTTTATCTAAAGCCTCAATGGAAACAGTACTACATAACTTGGTATGTAAAACAGAAAGAATCCTGTGTCTTCTCTCATTTGTATCTTGTCAAACAGTAAGGGATTTTTGCAGTGGTTGGGCAGTGGTTGTTATTGAGGATCATCAAGATTCCTTGGTTACTGGGGATCCCCTTGCCCAGGACAGCAGCCCCCAAAGTGGTGTTGAGGGGCTGCGATCAGCCTACTCCAATTTCCCTTCACCCCTGCAAGCGACACAGATGGCCAGCATGACTTAACACTCCCCCCGAAGTGAAGAAAGAAAAAACTGCCCAGGCACAATGAATTCCCTCCAACCCCCACCAATCACCACATACACAGTAGCCAGAATCAAGAGGCTGCACTGAGGGGGAAGAAGGTGGTGATTACCAGGCTATTGTTGTATCAATTATTCTATTTGCATGTGAATCCTACTACAGTTTGCAGTCATGTCCCCAAACCAGTTTTAGACCTGTTTGTCTTCTCAAGTTGCCTGCCACCACAAACGCATCCCCCCTGCCACCCACCCAACAGACCCCCTCCCCTCCATCCTGCATCCCACACAGAGACCTCCCTGAGACCCCATTATGAACCTATTATACAAGGCAACTTTTTATAAGACTGACTTTATGCAATGAGAAATTAATATGAAATGGAACATTAATGCTAAAAAGGATCAATACACACAATTCCAGAGCACCCCCACCCCCGCAGAGCAGCACCTATGTGTGCCATCAGACAATTTCTGATCACAGCACCCCTCCTGCTATTTGCCTGTATCTCTAGCCCCCCACGCTCAACTGCTTCTCTGCTAGTGAAGGTCATGGGTTGTGTCAATTCTCTTAACTGATCTCTCCAAGCATCACTGAAGACCTCATTCCTGGTTTCACAGATATTATTCAGGATGCATGCTGACACTACATAAAAGGTAATGTTATCAGCATCAATTTCTAGCCTGTAGTTGAGTGATCTCCAGTGGGCTTTCAAGCACCCAAATGCACACTCTAGGCTCATGCAGCACTTGTTAGGTTCTTATTGAACAGCAATTTCTGTGGGTCACTCACTTGCCCTGCATATGGCTTCATGAGCCAGGGCAGGAATGGGTAGGCTGCATCAGTTAGTATCGGGGGGGCACTGAAACAAAAATTTGTTTGCTGCCAGGTCCTGTAGCAGTTGCCAAACCTCACTGATGGCCCTCCCAGCAGTGCAGGGAGCCAGACAAAACTGATTCGCAATGTGGTGCAGGGTTGTTGGAGTGGCCAGTTTCATGATGGCCATGGCAAAATGCTTCTCTGAGCTGTTGGGCTTCCGCATGACAGTCCTCTGACACTGGATGTGCAGGTTCAGAAAACTAACGATGTGGAAGAACGTCTTTTTGCTCATTCTGAACATTTCCAGCCACTGGTCATCATTCCACGTTGACATGACTATTTTTTCCCACCAGTCCGAGCTGCTTTCGTGTGCCCATATCTCACATGGCTTGCCCTGAATGTATGGCCAGGAGGCAGCTATAGTCTTTGTCAAACACACTTTCTGTTTGTTGCAACATGGGAGCAGCTGTCCCATTTCAAAAAACAGCATCCTCCTCATGGCAAACCTGTGAAGTTGGCTTTTCATGAGTTTTAAAATACCAGACCAGAGGTACATCAAGTTGCTGAATCCCATCAGTAGACCTATACATCTGCAATGTGAATGTTCAACAGCCTTCAAGATTAACCTCTGCTTTCTCCTTAGTCCCTCAGGATTCGAGGAAGACATTGTCTTTAGCAAGATTTTGGCCTGTGGAGTAACCTCTGTCTCAAATGTCTGCAAAAAGTCACTCTCCTAGATTAGCATGAAACCAGTCCTGTCATTTACATGTCAATAGCTACTGAAACCATGTCCTCCCTGCAACTGAAGGTTGCCTGTATTTCTTGAAAAGAGCTGAGATGTTACCACATAGCAAAAATGGTAGCCTGTGTACTTGAACACTATCGAACAAACCATACATGTCCCATTCATGAGAGAGCTCTTCTGGACAACCACCCCCATTCCTCCCCCTCCCCCTCCATACACACACATACTAAGAGCAAGCCCTGATCGCCCTCATGGAAAATGCTCAGAAAGGATTTGTTTTGTTCTGCATATCTAAAGGAAATGAGTGTCATTGAGCCATTCAAACAGTTTCACAGTTTCTCACCTGAAGTGATTACCCAACATTTTCAAGAATTTCCAGCACAATAGTAGTGTGCGTATGCTTCTGAATGCCATGGGCTAGACTATCAAAAGTGAAGAATTGTCTCAAATGTCTGGAGACTGGACAAATCACACTTCTTTTATTCCTCTCTTGATAAAAGGTTCACAGATCCCAGAACAGGTCCCAGAACAGGTCCCAACAGCAGGCACAGGCTGTAGTGTGTATCATCTGCTCTGCTTTATGTTTTGTTGGCCATGGAGGGGAGCAAGAAAAGTCAAATTTTGGAAGACGTGACGGATCCTTCACAAGGATGGGGACCAAACTGGACTTACGCAGAAGTTGAGGCACTGATTGACATTTGGAGTGAAGGGAGTATCATGACACAACTGGGAAGCCACAGGAATAAAACTGTTTACATCTCTATTTCTGAACAATTAGAGTGACTTGGCATCAAATGTGACTGGGAACAGTGTCTCAGTAAGAAGAAGGCCTTAAAGTGTGCCTTCCATCATGTAAAGGACAATAATTTTTGGTCCAGCGCCTCATGTAGAACAATTCCATTTTATCACAAGCTGTCTATCATCTTTAAAAGAGATGCTTTAGAGGCTTGGGTGACTGAATTTGGGACAAGAGGTATGCATCATGAAGTACCAGAAACTCCCCGGCACCAAAGTACTTGTCAAGCCACAGCTACTTTGCAAGTTCTATGCAATCAGCCTCCTCCTCAAGAACAGAATCAGTCACAGACCAACGACCTCACTTGGGAATGCTGAAGGGACCTCTTCAGCATGCAGAATGCTGAAGAAATGAACTCACCTTCTACTCTAGTGAACCCACACATTTTGGTACCAGACACCCTGGAGGCTCAACAGATGCTCAAAAGAAATAAATCTCTTGTTCATGATGAGGAAGAGGACTCCAACTCAACCGTCATTGTGTCTCAGGACTTTTCAGGTTCCAAAGGGAATACTGTGTCAGGGAGGCACTGGCAGAGTCCTGAGATGGAGACTCTGCTATCCTCATGAAGGGTGACTTGTAACAGTACTGGTATTAGTAGTGTTCTGGATTTTCGGTTGTACGGATTTACTCTCATAAATTTGGGGTGCAGGAGTGGAGGGAGAACATAGTGCCACTCCCTGTGGCGGACACTGCACCCAGGCACTTTGCATGTGCCTGCGGGGCTGTAGCCACTTCCAGGGGGAGCAGAGCTCTGGGCTTTCACCTGGAATGCTGGAGGCTGCTGGAGGCTGCTGCAGCCACCCGTGGAGGTAGCTGATTTTTGGTGTGGGGCGGGCACATGGTTGGGGGGGTGCGCAGCTCTTGCTTCAATGCACATCCCAGGAAGCGGGGTGTGTGCTGTGGTGCTGGGACAAATATTTTTGGGGTACAGCCTTAAGAAGCTGGTTGGGTGAGAGTTAGTAGGCTATCAGTGGTAATTCTTGAAGTGGCAGTCCTGTTAAAATAATTTAAGAATGACTCACTTATTTACAAATGTTCAAGAATTGATGAGAGCTTTCTTTTTGTCTGTGGACAGGCGCTCCTTCATATTCATCTTCAAGAGCAGCTGCTAATGCTCAACATCAACGTAATTATCGAAAAAATCAACGAGAAGCTAAGGAAAGTATTCTTCATCTACTGACAGACGCGTCTGAAAGCATGGCTACATCCAGTGCAGAAATGACATTCGAATTGAAAGATGTGTTTGATGTGTTACAACATAGTAAGCAAGCTAATTTGGAGGTTGTGAAATGCACTAGTAATGACACGGTACAATGTTTTAAGGAAGCAAATCAGAAGGTTGATCTCATTTTGAGGGGGGATCAAAGGTTCAGACAGGAGTTTGTAACAGAGTTTCACGAATGCCTATGTACTGGGAGCAGCATTGAGAGTAGCCCACCCAAAAAAACTCTCCAGTCTCTTGCAAAGGAGAGCCCTGCCTCGTGTAGCCACAAGAGGAGAGCCCCAAGGCGCTTCAGGGATGATGATGAGGAGGGAGATGCTGATGTGACCTGGGGTGGGTGCAGGGAGCAGGTTCTCGTGACTAGAATTTTCTATGACCCCCGCAGGATTGGTGTGCTTCTCCCTCCCTCGTGTACTGCCCACCCAGTATTTGCAAAGCAGATTGCATTTTAATGTACTGGGGGCTGTGTGGGGTCTGTGTGACCCAGGTTAGGTTCACAATCTATCTCTCTCTTTTTTTCTCTACCTACTTTAGGAATGTTTTTGAAATCTCTGATAGAAATAAAGTATCACAAAAGGACTCTGAAAAGTGTCCTTTATTTTTATACAGGAGTCTGGGTGAAAATCTTTTGTGACACTGGGAGGCACCTGATAATATGAATCCCAAAGCTGGTGACAGCTAGCTTGGGACCAGCATGACCAAGACTAGTGTCTCATGGCTGAGGGTGCTTATCAAGTAGTTCATCAGCCATTAGGCCAGAGCTTTCCAAACTTTTCATGTTGGTGACACACTTTTTAGACATGCGTCATTTCGCGACACAGTAATTCAGTTCCGGGGGAGGGGCCAAGGGAAGCAGACGCGAGTAAGGGAGCTCTGCGGTGCCCTTCCGCAAAATTTTCTGCATTTCGCGCGACACACCTACACACTGCCGCCGACACACTAATGTGTCACGGCACACAGTTTGGAAAGCTCTGCATTAGGCCTTTACTCTGGGGGAGAGTTAACCCTCTCCTGCCCAGGATGGCTGCTAGCAGCCAGCGCACTTGGCACGGGAATGGCTCTGCAGACCTTCCCCTCAGCCATGGCCTGCGGGTGCACGCCCCTCTCCACGCCAGGGTGGAGGCCTGTGCTGGAGCCCTGGTGGACCTGCTGGGACGCCGGAGTATCCGGTACGCCTCCCGGGTAAACTCAGTGCCTGTCGTATATTTGAGTTCTCCCAGCCTGGTGAGGGAGGTGTGTGCAGCAGGGCTGGGCATCTTGGGGGTCCACTACTAGGTTACGCCCCTGGAGACCCTGGCAGTGTGGGTGGTGGCCTCCAACGTTCCCCTGCACCTGCCAGACTGGGACCTCACCAAAGTGCTCGAGTGCTATGGTGTCCTCACCAGGCCCTGGTGCAGGCTGACCATAGGGAGCAGGGACCCCAAGCTCAGACATGTCCTGTCCTTTTGGAGGCAGGAGTTCATGCTCCTCACAGGTGGTGCCCAGAAACTGCCTCTTTCCATGACCTTTGTGTTGGATGGGAGGCCCTATGTGGTGTATTTCTCCCAGGGTGGGAATTCATGCCGCCGCTGTGGCGGCAACTCCCACCTAGCTGCCCAGTGCCCACTGGGGCAGCCAGCCGGGGCACCGGCTGCTGCACCTACACAAAGGGATGGCGTGACCACCCCTGGTGTGGGGACCTCATCAAAGAGTGGGGTTGGGGGATCTACCAAGCCCCCCATCACCCATGCTCCATCCAGGGGGGATTGACCCCTCTGGTGTTGGCATGCCACCCGGGGGAGGCCTGGGATGTCCTCCCAGGGTTCTCCTGCCCCTGTCATGGCTGATGCCCCACCCAGTGGAGGGGCTGGGGAGTCCTCCCAGTCCCTCCATGGCCCAGTTCCACCCAGGGTGGCTAGTGTCTCAGGTGCTGGGGCCCCCTCAGGTGGAGTAACTGAGACCTCCCCTCCACCTCCCTCCACTCCTGCCTTACCTGAGGTGGTGGACCCAGAGGTGGCAAACCCCAAGCAGCCTGGCCTGACCCCTACAGGGGAGATGCCAGCTGCTCTCAAGAAAGCTACGAGCAAGAGGCAAAAAGGAGCTTCTAAAGGAGCTCCTGCCCCTTTGGGGCCTGCCTCAGATAGCATTGGGGAAAATGTAGCCAGGGAACCTGACCCCACCCTGCCTGCCCCCCCGGAAACCCTGCCCCCTCAG
>NW_005841992.1:1879967-1883471 GCF_000455745.1 Alligator sinensis
CGACTGAGGGTGTCCCAGAGACATCTGGCAACCCTTTGCCCTCATCCCAGCTAGTGGGGCTTGTGAGCGGCAAGGCAGGGGGAGAGTGCCTGCCTCCTGACCAGCAGGCATAGGAGACAGCAGAGGGTCCTGCCACCCCACCACCTGCTCACCTGCCCACCAAGGCTGATGAGGAGGAGATGGAGTGCCTGCCCTCTTAGTGCCGCAAGCAGCCCCGGGAGCAGGATGACATTTGCCCCCCAAAGCGGATGGGGATTGATCTCCTGGAGATGGTCCTCGACCCAGATACTGAAGGGGGCCTGCTAGGGAGCCTGGCCATTGAGGGCACTTTCACCGGTCTCACTGGGAAGTCCCCTCCCAGAGTACAGCCCCACCGGTTCTCAGTCGGCAACATCCAGCTCCTTCTTGGGAAACCCCCCTGGGTGGCCCCCAGCTATGGAGGCCTTCTCAACCTCTTAGACCAGACCAAGGGCCAGAGGAATGTGGCAGAGAGTATCCGTCAATGGTGCTCGGACCCCGCGCAGTTTGTCTGTGCCGCTAGTGACGCAGCGAGGCTCATGTGCTGGGACCCAGGCATGCGTCAACATGCCTTCTGGCTTGAGAAGCTGGTGACCTGGGTGAGGGAGGTGTGGGGCCGAGGCGGGCCCATGGAATAGGGTAGGGCAACGATAGGCCTTCCCCTGTCTCTGCGGTTTTTGCCCGAATCTGTCACCTTCTCTCCTGCCTGTACCCTGCCTACCCTTCCTCTCTATTCTCCTGCTCATGGCGGGTACTACAATTGCCTCGTTAAACACCAATGACTGCAGAGACCCGGTGAAGCAGATGGCCATCCTCGAGAGCTTGCAGCAAAAGTGACTAGCAATCGCCTTCCTCCAGGAGACACACAGCGACGTGCACGTTCAAGCCAACTGGCATGCCGCCTGGAGAGGTCGCTTGTTCCTGAGCCACAGCACCAACCTCAGCACAGGAGTGGTGACCCTCCTCTCGCCGCAGCTGTGGTACAACTCGGCGGTGGCACGAGAGGTCATCCCCGGCTGGCTGCTGACCGTCCATGTCACCCTGGCACCCCGGAGCTTGCTCCTCGTCAACGTCTACGCACCCACCGATGGGAGAGAGGGCAACCTTCCTAGAGACCCTGGGCGACCTCCTGCATGATGCCAGTGAGAACGATGACCTGCTCCTCGTGGGCGGGGACTTCAATTGCACTGTCGACGTGCTGCTAGACTGGACGGGGCTGGAGCCGCACTTGCCTTCGGCCCGCAAACTGTGGACCGTGCTGAAGGCAGCGGATCTTGTCAACGCCTGGTGGGTCCTCCACGCTGATGCACGCCAATACACCTGGGCAAAGATGAGTGCCAGTGGGATCGCCATGGCCCGCCTCGACCACTTCTACATTGGCCAGCACCATCTGCTGTTACTGCGTGGCAGCCGCATCATCCCATCGGGCCTCTCAGACCATGCCCTGATCTGCTGTGAACTGAGCCTGCCTGGCAGAGCACTCACGTGGGCCCCTTACTCGTGCCTCAACATCAGCCTGCTGCAGGACACCCATTTCAGGGACTGCTTCGCCCACCTCTGGAGGAGCTGGGAGGCTGCGCGAGCAGACTACTTCTCCTGGCGGCTGTGGTGGGACATGGGGAAGATCCAGATCCGGACATTCTGCAGCAGTATTGCCAGCTGGCGGCAAGTGAGATCTGCTGCAGCACCCAGGAGCTGGAGGAGGACATGGCAGAGCTTGAGGCAGCCCTGCTCCGCGTTGGCAATGATGCGGCACTCCTCGAGAGCCTCTGGTTCCACAAGAAATGCCTGCGGGAGCTGGCGGAAGGCGCGGCCCATGGCGCGTGGATATGTGCCCGCTCCCAGGAGCTGGCAGAGGCTGACGCTCTGACTGGCTTCTTCTTCAGCCTGGAGAGGCGGTGGGCTGCGGCAAAGACACTGGACCATCTCAAGACCCCGGACGGATGGCTGCTCACGGACCCAGGCAAAGTGCGGGGGCATGCCATTGCCTTCTATTGGGACTTGTTTGCAGCTGAGCCCATTTGTCTGCAGGCCGCTCAGCAGCTGCATAAGGACCTACCACGCCTTGGCGCTTCGCAGGTCGAGGCCCTGGAGCGCAAACTCTCCCTGGCAGAGCTCAAGTCTGCTGTGGCGGGGCTTGCCTCGGGCAGGGCCCCGGGCCTTGACGGACTGCCCGTGGAATTTTACAAAGCCTTCTGGCCCCTCCTTGGGCCCAGCTTCCTCCGCGTTTTCCACGAGAGCCTCACCGACAGAATCTTGTTGACCAGCTGCCGCTAGGCAATGCTCACCTTGCTGCCCAAGAAGGGGGACCTCCGCTGCCTTAAGAATTGGTGGCCCGTCTCCTTTCTGTGCTTTGACTATAAGATCCTGGCCAAGGCACTGGCGAACCGTCTCTGCACTGTCATGGCCTTCGTCATTGGGCCTGAGCAGAGCTACTGTGTCCTAGGCAGGACCATCCAGGACAACCTTTTTCTGCTGCATGACCTGCTCACAGCTGCAGAGCTTTTTGGCCTGGACATCAGCTTGGTCTCCCTGGACCAGGAGAAGGCCTTCGAATGTGCCGACCACCGGTACCTGCTCGGCACCCTCGAGGCTTTTGGCTTTGGGTCACTTTTCATTGTGGCGTTCCGTGTCCTGTACCATGACATCCCCAGCCTGCTCAAGGTGAATGGCGTGCTGTGCTCCCCATTCCCCGTGAGTCGCAGCATACGCCAGGGCTGCCCCCTGTCGGGCATGCTGTACGCCCTGGCGATCGAACTGCAGCTGCATGCTCTGTGACGTTGCCTGACTGGCCTCGCCCTGCCACTGGCACCGGGCCCGACCACCGGCCCCCTGATACAGGTGACAGTGTATGCGGATGACGTGACAGTCTTCCTGGGCAGCCAGGAGGATGTGTGGGCCCTGGTGGACTGCCAACGCGCCTACGAGCTCACCGCGTTGGCCTTCGAGGAACGCTGGGCCCTCGAGGAGGCGCTGTGCCGAGTCGAAGTGGGATGCCTGCTTCTCGCCCTGTAACACCGGCTGCTCAAGCTGCAGAGATGCATCCAGCGGGCCGAGGCCTTGGACTTTGTTTCACGCGGATTGACCCCTGAGGCCCCTATGGGTGTCCCTGCTGGCAGAACTGTAAATATGTAAATAGTCCTTTTGTTCGCTGTGTTTTTTGAGTCTAGAGTGTACGGGCAGGCCTTGCAGGCCATGAGTCCAGGCCATGTCCGTGAGGCCCAGGTGTTCGGGCCAACCTGTACATACTCTCTACTGGCCCCGATTTTGTCACCCTCCCTGGAATAAATGCCTCTTAAAAGTCAAAAAAGTCTTTCTTTCTTTCAAGATGGCCGCCAACAGGTGACTCCCTTCTGAGCTCCTCCAGCTCAGGTGCTTTCAGCTCGTTGCCCCGCACTCCCTGCCCCCCTTTTCCTGTCCCCCCCCCAAAAACCCTTGCCTCTTCCCACCCTGTCCCTGGGGACCCCCTCCCTCCCCCCTCCCCCC
>NW_005841992.1:1889756-1909811 GCF_000455745.1 Alligator sinensis
AATACAAAGCTCTCAAGAAGTATATTGAGGAGAACCTTCAAAAAGGCATTTATTAGGCCCTCCACATCCCTAGCCAGGTCCCCAATTTTTTTTGTAATCAAGAAAGATGGATCTAATGTTCATTGTGGTTTTTTTTGTGGGGGGGTGTGTGTGTGTGTGTTGTTTTGTTAGTTTAGAGTGTACGGGCAGGCCTTGCAGGCCATGAGCCCAGGCCTTGTCCATGAGGCCCAGATATCTGGGCGTGCCTGTACATGCTCTTTACTGGCTCCGAGTGATCACCCACCCTGGAATAAATGTCTCTTAAAAGTCTTTCTTTCTTTCTTTCTTTCTTTCTAAAATTAGATTATGTGATTAAAGTATTTGTTTGTTAATATTTAAGTTAACTTAGGTTATTAATTTAAAAAAAATGCAATACAGCCTTCTCTGTGCTTGCTGGAACTAAGGAAAATGGAAAGAGGGGTGGAAGAGGAGCAGGAAAATAGTGGTGGGGGCGGCACAATTAAACAGCAGTGGCTGAGGCTGGCCAGCCAGTGGAGGCTTGAGGGAAAAAAAGGTTGGGGTCTGGGTGGAAAGAGGTGGAGGCTGGCTTGGCCAGGTGGCTTGCTGTGATAAGAGGCAGGCGGCAGTACAGCAGGGGTAGGTGGGGGATAGTGACACTGTTGGGGGGAACACGGGGGCAGGGGTGCCCCCCACTCTGGGCAGGAGCAAGCAGGGGAAAAAAAGTTTGGGGTCACATGTAGATCCACCTAACTAGTGTAAGGTCCACACCTAGGCAAACTAAATTAGATTGGGTGGCTATTTTTAACATGCTATAACCTCCTTCTTACCTCCCTGAATGTCTGTACACTGCCTAAGTGAAACTGTGGCTGCTCAAAAATTGCTTTGCAGCATGGTATGGAATATTTATCCAGTGCTTTCTTAACAGTACTGAACTATTTTATTTGAATGGCTGTGAGAATTCAGGAAAGGATAATCTCCTTTATTGCAGGCCCAACTGCACAGAGCAGGGTATTAACCTGTTTTTTGCTTTGACCGAACCTCTGGAAACTGACAGAGAGTGCCCAGTCTCCAGGGAGCTAGAAATCAGTTTCTGAATGGGATGTTATTTGTACAAAGGCTGAATCAGATGGAGCCATCTCTGCTGTTTTTTCCAGATTATCGATTCTCCCCTTGGCTTTGTGTGAAGTTGCAGGTCTGGGCTGTCATGTTGTGGGTTCAGTTCACAGAGTCAGAAGCCACTTTAGCAAAGAGGTTCATGCTAATGGCTCCCAAACAGACTCCTTTCTTGGCTCTCTCTTCCACTCCACCTAACTCTAGCTATGTTTAAGAGTGATATCCTGGAAGGAGCTGAGTGACAGCCTAAACTTTAAAGGTATACAATCCTTACATGGGCCTTTTGTGAGGAGCTGATTTTCCTCCAGCACAAAGTAAAAGGGATGTGTTGGGAAAGCTGTGGGTATACAGAGTCCACATACTGCACTGTAGTGTAAAGCTCCTCCTACTGTATTTAAATGAGTTACCTCAGGTAGTAGAAGCAGTTTGGCTGTACAGTGCAGAGCTCAGCATAGACCAACTTACCCTGCTTCTAAGGTAAAGCCAGCTTGAGCACCACTACACTGTGTGGCAGTCAGTGTAGGTACATCCTCAGCCTGGAAAAAAAAATAAATGGGAAAGACCTATGAAAGGAAAGCTAGAACTGAAATGGACAGTAGCCAGAGGGTTGTGTCTTTCTTTCCCAAGCCATAATTTCCCAAACCAGCTTTGTGACTTTGCCTGAGCCTGGTTGTTTTGATATTTGATGCTTAAAGGGTCAGATGTTATCAACAATGTCCAAATTGGCTAGGCCACGTAAATGTTCTCTTGAGGTTGTGTAGTTCTGTATGGCCTGTTTCAGGATCCAGATAAAACACTGGATCTCAGAGGGAAGAGAGAAAGCCAGCAGAACAGGGGAAAAGAATGGGTGTGTCCAAAGAGATATGGCCTCTCATGTACCACCTAGAACTTGCTAGTTAACATTTTATATAATACGCTGCACCCCTGCTTTACAGTGTTTATATAAAATTATATCCCTCTGCACTGGTTCCTATCCTCAGGAGCAGCATGAAAAGAGGGCACATTCTTTTCTCTTTAAGCAGAAATCTTTGTCGTAATACCTTGTCCTTTGGAAGCTGCAGTGAAAATTATATCCAGCAACATACCTTTGAAAATCCTAGTTACACTATTGGTGACTATTTAGACATGCAGGATGTTAGCTGCTGTGGTTTTCCTGCTTTATCTGTGGCAGGTTAGAGTGTTATGTCCTGTGGTTGTGTCAGGGTTGACTATGTAGTTTTGCTAATAGGTTAGACAATGGATTTGTATAGATAGTTTAGATAAGGATTATGTTGCCTCAGGCAGGAGGTTGGAGTAGATGACCTCTGGAGGTCCTTTCCACCCCTACTTCTCTATGATTCTATGTACTTTATAGTGTACATTCATTCATACTGAAAAACTCACCGCCAACCCCACCAGGTACATGCTGCTGGGCTGTGAGACTCAGGAATGAAACCAGCTGGGCAAAGTTCTTGAGAGCTATTGCTCCCTGTGTCTGAGCATGCACATAAGATGCAATGTAGAACAAAGAGCACATTAAAGGAGACAGCAAAATGAGAATGGCATTTTAAAAAGAGTTGTGATTAATTCCTTTGGCTATAGAAGAACTAATTGTTATTATTTAAGAGCTAATTATTATTACTATCATCTTCTATAGCTTCAGTTTCAGGTTTTAACTGGCCGGATCCTCAACTGGTATAAATCACAGTAGTAAGCCATGTAAGTCAATGGCACATACTGATTTATACTAGCTGAGGATCTGGTAAAACATCTCTGATGTCGGTAATAAAGAAATAAAGATGTTTCAGTCAGTTTGTGTGGAGCATATTCACTTGGCTCCAAGAATGAGTGACAGTAACTGGATTGGGAACCAGTCCAGCTTTTGTCTTCTTCTCAAGTTTAGTCATGGAGATATCAATTCTAACACGTATTCTCCTAAAACAAAATGTACGATCAATACATGTAAGTAGATACTGCTGGCATCTTTGATGTGAATGGACCTTGGGCATCAGCTTAATCTACCTAGAGCACACCTATTGCTTATCATATAATGGGTTTATAAGGTACTGTACAATGTTATGTGTATCATTACATATGGAAAAATAATAACTTCACCTGACTAATGTTAACCAGATAGTAACAAATGGATGGGCAATTGAAGTATACAAGTCATTTGTGCAGAGGTCACTGATTAAAAGTCACTTAACTTAGTGCTATATACAACTCAGAATAACTTTCATTCCAGCCACAGCCCCATGTCAGCTGGTTTATTGTGAAATAAGATGAATGCTTTGGGTTTTTCACTTGGTTAATATTGGTCTTTTTTAGAGCATTTACTATTGTCTTAAAGGAAAATTCTAGTGATTTTTTCAAACTTTTAGTCTTCTATCAAAAACAATGGAGGTGGCTTTAGAAAAATGAATGTTATATTTATAAGACCCATCATCAATCAATCAGCCAAAGTAAAAACAACCCAGGCGAGCAAATGACAATAAAAATCCCAGTTAAACTCACTCATTTCAGCAGGTGGCAAGCCTGGGGAACTGAAATGGAAAATCTTTCACATTGATTACAATGGGAAAAGTCATTGACTTTGAACACATTGAATAAGTTCCAATAAGTATTTAATTTTTTGTTCAGAGGAGAGGAATGTCATTTTATTTTTCTTGTGGCTGCTATTAACTTTAATGTCATCTGTAGGTGAAGTCCCATGTATCAAGCTACGATTTCTCCCCTGAATATCAATGCATCTAGGAGTCAAACAAAATAATAGATTTTTATCCAACAGTTGCTTAAAGTATCAGGACATAAAGCCATATTTATTAATTCATAATCTCTCTCATTCATACATGCACAAATGTAGCTGACTTTTCTAGGGAAAGGTAGGGACTGTGTATAGATTGCAATTTCAATTTTAAACCTCAATTTAGCTCATTAACATTTTTACAATTCTGGTAAACATATATAGTTGCTTGTCTTTGTATTGCATGTGTAGGGACCATGACCATGTCATGTTTTCAAGGTCATAGACCTAAACATAAGTCCTTTTTGAAAGTGTAGAGAAAAAACAATAGACACAGAGCATGATACCTAAACATCAGCTTTTAATACGCTAGGACAGAATCATACCCAACATCTCATTCTGAATGCTTAAAAGATCTACAATGGGATTCTCTTGTCAGGATTGATTGATTGACATTCTTTTTTTCTTACACCTGAATGGTTATTGTATCTAGAGATCAGTGAAACAGTTAACTTCTCAGATTAGACATGGATAAGCAGTAAAATGTACTTGGAAAGGAGAACAAAAAAAAAAGTAACAGTTTGCTGAAGTGCACAAACAACTAAATTTCCATAGAAGTGCAAGAGCTTAGATTAGTGTATCTCTGTTGTATTTGTCCACAGAGATTAATTATTTACATGTCAATACAGTTTACTTTCACAGATCTCAGTTCTATAGTTTGTGAAAAGATGTGGAAAAAAGAGCTAATTTGAAAAAAAATGCTTCTTTTTAACATTCACATAGGCTTCCTACAAAGTGGGCGTGTCTACATGTGCAAATACTCTGGGTAAATTACAGGTAATTTATCCTAGAGTAAAAAAAAACCCTGGCAGATGTATACACATGTGGGGAAGCAGGAACAGATTCACTGCTCATGGCAGCAATTTGCTCCCACCCCCACTGGCTCTGCACCAGGTACCTGCAGCAGCCAGGGCGAACTCTAGTCTCCCCTTGGGTGCTAGCTCAGGGGCTGGCAGGGAGAACTGGGCCAGGAGACAGCTGTCTCCTGGCAGGGGCTAGGAGATTGCTCCCTTCCCCTGGGAGCTGTGGCTGCCGGGATGGGCTCCGCCACTGCAGCCCAGGCAGGGACAATGTCCCCCTGCCCCAGCAAGCAGGGAGCTCCCAGTCCCTGCTCTGTGATCGTAGTTGTGGGGCCCAGGCCGGGAGATAATAATCTCTTGGCCCAGGCCCCACGACTGTGGAGCTAGGAATGGAAGAAAACAATTTCTCAGCCCGGGCCATGTGACTGCGGGGCATCAGTATGTGCTGGGTAGAACTGTGCAGAAATTTTTCAAAGAAACCCTTTTTGGCAGAAAATGTTAATTTATCAAAAGAGAAATATTTTTTAGGGAAAAAAGTATCTGTTTCAAGGAACCTTTTTCAGCTCCTGATCTCAATGGAGAACAGGTCTTAATGAGAGCATGCAAATACCACCTTAAAACTGTATACAGCCTGCTGGTTTGGGCACTTGACTGGACTGTGGTAGACCCCTGATTCAGAGCAGGACCCAGATCTCACACATTCCATGTGAGGACCCTGGATTGGGTCTGCCTCTCTCAGGTTTTTTTCAGTGAAAAATTTTGAAAGCTTGATTTTTTTTGTTCAAATTGGTAAGGAAGTCAGAAAAATACCCTGACAGCATAGCAGTCAGCATTGTTCTGTGCACCAGAGATGTCCCAGGTGTGGAACTACCGTGTTATGCCTCTGCCAGCCAGCCCCCATGCTGAATCCCATTGAGAGGTCTCTGTTACACCAGTTTCTTTCTGGCTCCTAAAGGTCCTTTTTAAAAATCACACTTATAATTTTTTTTTTATTTGTCCCAAACTGGTTCATTTTGGCAATGTCTTTACCCTGACTATTTTGAGAGTTTCATGACTTTTTGCCACTGTCTATCCCCATTTAGTTCTTGGTTTATGTAATTTTTCTCTCCTCTGATTTCACTCTCTCTTCCTTGAGTTTCTTTATCTTCAGGCACCAAAAGATGCCATAAAATATCAATGTTTCAGAACATTATTCATGTCACTGACCATGAACAAGCAGCTATTTATGTAATTTTTCTGTCAATATTGCATTATATTAAGGTCATAGTGATAAAGGCATGGTGATGCTCCATGAAAACATGAAATCTATAGCAACTGCAAGGGGTGGCTGTGGACAGCAGTATTATCATTAGGATTCAGTTCAGCTTCAAACCAGAACTTTATAGGGACTGGATGAAGTCTAGATAATGTTCTTCATTATCAGCTGTCATTTGTCCATTAATTTGAGGGTTTTTTTGCTTCTGAATGGATCACAAACATAGTCTATAATGGGAGAGAAGTGCTGGGCTCCTAGTGTGCTTTTTCTTGCGTCTATCTGTGATTAGGATCCTACATATCTTTGAAAATCTGGCCCTAAATTATTTTCTATATTATGAGACTTTCTCGTGCTACCCCCCAGCTCAATCAGTTCTACAAAGTGTAGGAAACCTCCAGGGAGTCTGTTTTGCAAAAATTTAGATTTCAGAAACCTGCATAAATGTCCAAGAGCTGATCCTTCAGAGATCTGGTCATGAGTCATTATGTAAGATTAGTTTTGCTATAGACAGCTACTTGTAAAGTGAGACCTTCAGCAGGTTCTCTTTAGTTTCCATATACAGTGTGTTACAAATGCCATTTGGCTTTTGTTATAATTTTTCAGGGAAGATTGAAGTTCCTGTCTCAAGCTTTTGGTATGATTAGTTATTTGTTTTTGCTTTGATGGTGTGGGTGGAAGGGCTCAAACCAGATCTGTCCCTGGATTGTGTGCCCCAGCTTTTCAAGTGCCAACTCTTGAGGCTGGACAGTCTGGCCCCTGACACTCCATACTCATTGGGCATGCCCTCCTACTCCCCGGGCATGCCTTGATTTTATCAGAAAGAGGGAGGGTCCTAGATTGAATGGGTTATTCCCTAGGAGTGGTTAGTACTGGTGATCCTTGGGGCTCCTCCTCCTTTTAACACCCTGTCCACATGCCAACCAGATCTTACTATAGTTCATGACTATCTGTCCTGTGTCCCAAGGAGTTGCCAGCACATGATACCTTGCACAGACAATTTTAGACCACTGCAAATCAACCCTCATGAGGTAAGCCAGCAAACTGCGGGGTATTCCCATGATGTCTCAGGTCAATAGGACCTGTGTTGCTAATGGGTACATATGTCAGCTTGCAATTTGGCTCAATTCAAAATCTGAACCAACAATCATAGAATCATAGAAGTAGGGTCGGAAGGGACCTTGTAGATCTTCAAGTCCGACCCCCTGCCTGGGCAGGAGGAAAACTGGGCTCAAATGACCTCAGCCAGGTAGGCATTGAGCTGCTTCTTAAAGACCCCCAGGGTAGGAGCCAGCACCACTTCCCTTGGAAGTTGGTTCCAGATCCTAGCCACCCTAACTGTGAAGTAGTTCTTACGGATGTCTAATCTAAACCTACTCTCCAACAACTTGTGGCCGTTATTCCTTGTTATCCCGGGGGGCGCTAGGGGAAACAAGGTCTCCCCCAAACCCTTCTGGTCCTCCCTAGTGAGTTTATAGACGGTCACAAGGTCCCCCCTCAGCCTTCTCTTGTGAAGACTGAACGGGTACAGGTCCCATAGCCTCTCATTGTAGGGTCTGCCCTGCTGTCCCCGGATCATGCGGGTGGCCCTCCTCTGACCCTCTCAATGTTGTCCACATTCCTCTTGAAGTGGGGTGCCCAGAACTGGACACAGTACTCCAGCTGTGGCCTGACCAGTGTCGCATAGAGGGGGAGGATCACCTCCTTGGCCCTACTTGAGATGCACCTGTGGATGCACGATAGGGTCCGGTTAGCCCTGCCAACCATGACCTCACACTGTCGGTCCATGTTCATCTTGGAGTCAATGATGACTCCAAGATCCCTTTCTGCCTCTGTGCTCTCAAGAAGGGAGTTTCCCATTGTATAACTGTGCTGCCGGTTACTACTGACCTAGTGCAGCACCCTGCACTTGTCCGTATTGAAATGCATCCTGTTTTTGTTAGCCCACTCCTGCAACCTATCCAGGTCTTTCAGCAGTCTTTCCCTCCCTACTAGCGTGCCCACCTCACCCCAAATTTTGGTATCATCAGCAAATTTGAACAGGTTGCTTTTCACCCCATCGTCCAAATCGCTGATAAAGAAATTGAACAGTGCGGGCCCAAGGACCTCCCCCAGGCTGAATATGACCCGTCCACCACCACCCTCTGAGTACGACCCTTCAGACAATTCACAATCCATTTGACCGTGTAAGCATCAATGCCACAGTCGCCTAGTTTTTTAACAAGGATGGGGTGAGAGACAGTGTCAAAGGCCTTGCTGAAGTCCAGAAAGACTACATCCAGGGCGATACCTGCATCCAATGCTTTTGTGACCTGATCGTAAAAGGCAATCAGGTTGGTTTGACATGACCTGCGCCTAATGAAACCGTGCTGGTTGCCCTTGAGCATCATCCCTGATGCTGGCTGTTGCAGGGCACTTAGGTGCTCTGTTCCTAAAGAGGGGAAACTGCTGGGGAAAGAGCCCTAGCAGGGAATAAGGAGCCCAGCTGTGGTTTGCCAGGGCAACCAGGGAAGGTCAGCTGACCAGAAGGGGCAGGGTCTGGCTCCCTTATAAGTCCTGGGGCCAGAGTTAGTTCCCTGCTAGCAGCTCAGGAGGAAGGAGCTCTGTCATGGAAGAGAGGGGAGGCCTGACTGCAGGAGCAGTGTTTGGCACTGCTGAGGGATGGAGTAATCCCTGGGTAGGCTTGAATGTTCTTATGGCCAAGCAGCTTCCATTTAAGTTATAGCCAGAGGGCTTGTGTTTATGTTGCTGTTTGGTAGACTGGTGGTTTGGGTGAGGGTATTAGGGGTTGGAGGAGGCCTCATAGGGGACCCACAGTAGTGTGGGGACCCCAGTGCCAGCAAGGGTGCAGCATTAGGGGTGCATAGACCCCAGCCCCAGAGAGGGGCAGTTGAGAAGCCCCAGAGAGGGGGCAGTGCTGAGAAGTCCCAGTGGGGGTGTGGTTAGCCCCAGAGAGGGGGCAGCGTTGCTGAGAAGGCCCCCAAGGAGGACAGCGTTGCTGAGAAGGCCCCCGAGAAGGGGGCAGTGCTTGAGAAGGCCCAGAGGGAGTGCGGCCTTACTGAGAAGCCCCAGTGGGGGCGCAGTGAGCCCCAGAGAGGGGGCGGAGAAGCCCCAGAGTGGGCACAGGGAGCCCCAGAGAAGGGGGCAGTTACTGAGAAGCCCCAGTGCGGGCACAGTGCGCCCCAGAGAGGGGGCAGCATTACTGCGGAGTCCCAGAGAAGGGGTGGCATTACTGAGGAGCCCCGGGGGAGGGGACATTGCTGAGAAGCCCAGTGCAGGCATGGTGAGCCCCAGAGAAGGGACATTGCTGAGAGGTCCCAGTGTGGGCACAGTGAGCCCCAGGAAAGGGGGCAGCCTTACTGAGAAGCCCCAGTGTGGGCACAGTGAGCCCCAGGAGAGGAGGCCAGATAGTGATAGAGCTGAGACAACGGCTATTCCATCAGCGAGGTGTGTACTGTGGTGTAGGGGAGGAAATGGAGCTGCAGATAGCACCCCCTGGCAGCGGGGCAGTACAAGGGCAGCCTCCCGCTAATTAACATCAATTAATTAATTAACAGCAAGGCATGGCAGGTGAGTAGGCGGGCAGTTGCCCTAGGAACAGGTGTGCGGGCCATGTTTAGGTTGGCCCAGAGCGGATACCTGTTACACTGGCCCATCACAGATGTGCTCCTTGATGGTCTTCTCAAAGAGTTTCGCCAGGATTGAGGTAAGACTGATGGGCCTATAGTTGCCCGGGTCCTCCCTCCTCCCTTTTTTAAAGATGGGGACCACATTGGCTATCTTCCAATCATCTGGCACCAGGCCTGAGCACCACGAGCGCTCATAAAGCCATGCCAAGGGCCCCACAATAACCCCTGCTAGCTCCCTCAACACCCTGGGGTGGAGAGCATCTGGACCTGCTGATTTGAACACGTCCAGCTCCTCCAGAAGCACTCTAACCCAGTCCTCCTCAACCTTAGGTCTGGAGGCGTTCTCCTTGAGTCCGTCTTGAATCACAGTAGGGGAGTCCCGGTCCCTGCGCAAGAAAACGGAGGTGAAGAATTTGTTAAAGAGGTCTGCCTTCTCCTCTGGCGCAACCACCAGATTGCCCAGCGTATCTTGCAGGGGCTCCACATTTCCCGGTGCCTTCTTCATCCTCCCTATATATTTGAAAAAGGACTTTTTATTATCTTTGATGTTGGACGCTAGTTCTAGCTCTGTGTCCGCCTTAGCTTTCCTAACAGCCCCCCTACAGGCCTGAGCAGTGGAGGTATACTCTTCTTTGGAGATAGCCCCTCCTTCCCCTGGGTGTACGCCACCTTTTTGGCAGCCAGGCATTCCCAGACGTCCTTGGTGAGCCAGGGGGGCTTTTGGGCACTCTTGCCCCCCTTGCTTCTTGTTGGGATTGTCACCCCTTGGGCCCTGAGTATCGTCTCCTTAAGGAATGACTGCTCATCTTGGGCACTGAGTTCCCCTGCCCCCAAGAACCCCAGTGCCTCTCCCACCAATCTCCTCAACTTGTTGAAGTTGGCCCTCTTGAAGTCTAGGGCTACCGCCTTGCTGCAGGCCCTTGTCACCCTGCGCTGGATGATGAATTCCAGCAAGCGATGATTGCTATCACCCAGGTGGTCGAGGAGCTGAAGCCCCCTTACCAGATCATCACCTGTGGCTAGGACCAGGTCCAACAGGGCATTTCCTCTGGTGGTACTGTGCATCTCCTGGGTTAAGTGGAGGTCCTGTATCTCGGCCAGGAGCCTCCTGGAACGATCCGACCTGGCTGACTGTTCCTCCTAGCAGATGTCCAGGTAATTTAGATCACCCATGATAACTACATCCCTTGCCTTAAGTGCCTCTGCAAGCTGGCCTGAAAATTCCCGGTCCAGCTCCTCCCCTTGATCCCAAAGGGTGCCCTATTAACCTAAAGACAGTCCTAGGCCCCTGTAATGGCCACAATTAATGTTGTCTGTCCAGGGTCCTCCAATTGGTGGGCCCACCTGGTCCACCCAAAATACCAAAATAAGTTCAACTCAAAGAAAAAATGGGAAACTCTCCCTGTAACTCATCGCAGAGCATCAATTCCCCCAGGTACCTCACTCTCATTGTCTTTGCTTCAGTGAATGCTGCGACACCTTGTGCTTGATCTATTGCTGCAGTGGCTTCTGGACTGTTTCCAAGGGGGAAGCTCCTGCTCCTTCACCGAGTTAAAGGTCCAAAGGCTGGAAGCTCCTCTGAGCTGCCAGTCTCATGAATGGGTCTTCCACCACTTACTTTGCCCCTGCCTGGGCTCTGCTATGGCTAGGCTCTGTTCCCTGTTGCCCTCATCTCCTGGGCTTCTCTTCCCAGCCGGTGCGGGGCATGCACTTATGATGTCATCAGGGAACACCAGCCAATCCACAGCTGGTATGAGCTGATGAATTGAAGCTGCCACCATGTCTCAGGCTCTGTCTTCTGGGCTGAAGCTGGCCCTGCTGGTAAATATCCAGTCAGGGATATCTCCACTGGGTTCATGCCTGGCTCCAACCTATCACTGGGGCTGTCTCCCGGGGGCTCTGTACTCCCTCTATGCCACCTGAGACACTCCTCACTACTACAGATGGCTAAAGAATTATTCTGCTTTGTCCTGCATCAACCTATATGCAGAAAAAAATGGAGTTGGTCAATTGTACATTACCTCTGAGGCATTTGAAATGTGGTAGCCGTTAAATCTACCACATTATCCATAATTTTCATTGTATTAGTGGGAACATTCCTGTCTGTCTGAGGTACTCATATTGTCCCCCTTTGCCCTACCCAGGCACAATATCACAATTTTTAATTAATTGATTTTTAGAACATTACTATTAGGTCAGAAAGAACTTTTATACTTCCATCTTATTTTTTGTAAAGAAGTGGGGAATCTGAGCCATACAGGGACTTCACTGAGGTTGAAAGACCTTAAAGGAAGCCTATGGTAAAGGAGAGAATCCCAACACCTAAGCTGCAGTCATGCCACTGAACCATCCTTCTTCAAGAAAGATTTTAAAGACATGGTATGATCAACAGGCTGATGATACACAAATCCTGCAGTGTTTAGTGTCTGATTTAGTAAAATGCCTAATCAGTATTGCCAGTTAGATGGGAATCTCTTGTCCTCAACCTTGGAAGACCTTGCTTTTTGTATACAACTCTGTTTTTATAAAGAGGCCTCTCTCTTCCCCATGTTCCTGCTTAGTGAGAGAACTTGTCCAGATATAGTGAATCAGGGTAAGAATGTTACCTTTGAACAAATCCCTATCTCTGGGGTGACAAGCTTTATTTTTTATAGTTGAATAATAAGCATTGGCTGTACCTTTATTTATTTTCAAGAGACAATAATATTTTGTGATATCTCTAATTGGACCAATTGGGAGAGTGATTTTTATTGTAGATGGTGAGTTATTTATCTTTTGATGACCTTGCATATGCCCTTCTGAGTAAAAGACTTGATTGTTCACTAGGGCTGTGCGAAGCTTTGGTTGCTGATTCGATTCAGCAGAGATTTGGATGGATTCAGTGGCTGAATCTCCAAATCCAGATTCAATCAGGAGACCCTTTAATCTCTCCAAATCGAATTGGAACCCTCCAAATTGATTCAGAGAGATTCAGAAAGATTTGAAAATTCATACATAGACACAGCTTTAAATGTTTTCTCTACATACCTCAAGGTACCAGGCGACTTGTGAACACTGAGATGCTGGGATGGATAGAGCATCCCACAGGAGCATTTGTGGGGAGGTTCCCCAGTGTGCTTGGTAGCAGACTCGGAAATGGACCAGAAGCACTTCTGGTCCACTTCTGGCTTGGCAACTGGTGTCTCCTGGGTCTGGGGGGGCACCCAGTGTCCTCCCGCAGCCAATTGCTGAGCTGCGGGACTGCAGGGGGGCCCCTCCTGTGCACTCAGCAGCAGACCTGGAAGTGGACTGGAAGTATTTCTTGTCCACTTCTGGGTTCGCTGCCGAGAATGTAGGGCCCCCACACCCATCCGCCTGGTACCTTGCAGAGTTCACGAGCCACACCTGGTACCTCAAGGTATGTAGAAAAAACATTTAAAGCTGTGTCTATGGCCTAATTGCTGATTCTCTGAATCACCATCAAATCTTCAGATTTGGATTTGGCTGAATTGAATCGGGACAGTGATCCAACTCAAGGAATTGAATCATTGTCCCCAATCGAATATGGCCTGTTTCACACACCCCTATTGTTCACCCTTTTCCTAATGGGATTTTTGAGAGGGATAGCCCATAATGCTTTTTAATATCCAAATGGCATGATCACTCTTTGATTTGCATTGTCACAATCAAATTATTTCCAGAAGTCTGGAAGTATGCCACTAATCACAAAGGGTAGGTGGTATGATTTGACTAACTATAGGGCAGTTAGTTTGACCCCAGTCTCAAGCAAAATCATAGAAAAACTGTAAAGGATAAGAATATAACTAACGCCAGTCAGCAGGGTTTTATGGAAAATAGATCAAACAAGCCTGATTTCATTCTCTGAAGTCACACATTTGATTGCTAAGGATAACTGCATACATGCAATATACTTGGCTTTTATAAGGTGTTTGACTCAGTATACCAAGATCCTCTGTTTAAAAATTATCATTACTGCAATACCAGTAAAGTTTGCAATATCAATAAAGACCAAAGTAAATGAGTTAACAAATGACATCTCACAAATAGGTATTGGTGGAGGAGATTATCACTGAATAGGGGTGCAAGGATAGATTTGATATTGCTATCAATAACCTGGAGTTAAATGTAAAATCACTGCTATTTAACATTTGTGGATAACATTTTACTAAACCAGTAATGAGGACAATGCAATCATATTAAGTGACCTAGAGTACTGATGAACTCATTGAAACAAAATTGATTTCAGTCCAGCTAAATGCAATGCCATAAATTGAGGAGTAAGGATTGGATGCCTAACTTTTAGAATAAGAGATGGTATTGATTCACTTGATTCAGGAGGTGCACAGTCCCACCAGAGGAGATGCTCTGCTGGACCTGGTCCTGGCCGCAGGCGACGACCTGGTAAGAGGCCTCCAGGTTCTTGACCACCTGGGCAATAGTGATCATCGCGTGCTGGAATTCACCATCCAGCGTAGAGTGTCAAGGGCCCGCAGCAAGGTGGTGGCCCTAGACTTCAGGAGGGCCAACTTCAGTGAGATGAGGAGATTAGTGGGAGAGGAACTGGGGTCCTTGAGGGCAGAGGAACTCAGCGTCCAAGAGGAGTGGTCGTTCCTTAAGGAAACGATACTCGGGGCCCAAGGGGTGTCCATCCCGACAAGAAGCAAGGCGGGCAGGAGTGTCCAAAAGCCCCCCTGGCTCACCAAGGGTGTCCGGGAATGCCTGCTTGCCAAAAGGGTGGCGTACGCCCGGTGGAAGGGGGGTGTAATCTCCAAAGAGGAGTATACCTCCTCTGCTCGGGCCTGCAGGCGGGCTGTTAGGAAGGCCAAGGCGGAGATAGAGCTCGGATTAGCGTCCAGGATTAAGGATAACAAAAAGTCCTTTTTCAAATATATTGGGAGGATGAAGAAGGCGCCGGGTAATGTGGGGCCCCTGCAGGATATGCGGGGCAATCTGGTGGTTGCGTCAGAGGATAAAGCGGACCTCTTTAACCAATTCTTCACCTCCGTTTTCTTGTGCAGGGACCGGGACTTCCCTGCTGTGATAGAAGCCGGACGCGAGGGGATCGCCTTCAGACCTCAGGTTGGGGAGGACCGGGTTAGAGAGCTTCTGGAGGGGCTGGACGCGTTCAAGTCAGCGGGTCCGGATGCTCTCCACCCCAGGGTGCTGAGGGAGCTGGCTGGGGTTATTGCAGGGCCCCTGGCACGGCTCTACGAGCGATCGTGGTGCTTGGGCCAGGTGCCAGACGATTGGAAGGTAGCTAATGTGGTCCCCATCTTCAAAAAAGGGAAAAGGGAGGACCCGGGCAATTATAGGCCCGTCAGTCTTACCTCAATCCTGGGGAAGCTCTTTGAGAAGATCATCAAGGAGCACATTTGTGATGGGCCGGCATCCGAGATGATGCTCAGGGGCAATCAGCATGGATTTATTAGGGGGAGATCATGTCAGACCAACCTGATTGCCTTTTATGATCAGGTCACAAAGGCCATGGATGCAGGTGTCGCGGTGGATGTAGTCTTTCTGGACTTCAGCAAGGCCTTTGACACCGTCTCTCACCCCATCCTAATTAATAAACTAGGCGACTGTGGCATAGATGCCTACACGGTCAGATGGATTGCAGATTGGCTGAAGGGTCGCACTCAGAGGGTGGTGGTGGATGGATCATATTCGACTTGGGGGGAGGTGGGTAGTGGAGTCCCTCAGGGCTCGGTCCTGGGCCCTGCGCTGTTCAATGTCTTCATCAGCGATCTTGATGTTGGGGTGGAGAGCAACCTGTTTAAATTCGCTGATGACACCAAAATTTGGGGGGAGGTGAGCACGCTAGCAGGGAGAGAGAGATTGCAGAAGGATCTGGATAGGTTACAGGGGTGGGCAGACAGGAACAGGATGCGTTTCAATACGGACAAGTGCAGGGTGCTGCACTTGGGTAGTAGGAACCAGCAGCACACTTATAAGATGGGGAGCTCCCTACTTGAGAGCACGGAGGCGGAAAGGGATCTTGGTGTCATTATTGACTCCAAGATGAACATGGGCCGACAATGCGAGGTCATGGTTGGCAGGGCTAACCGGACCTTGTCGTGCATCCACAGGTGCATCTCGAGTAGAGCCAGGGAGGTGATCCTCCCCCTCTATGCGACGCTGGTCAGGCCGCAGCTGGAGTATTGTGTCCAGTTCTGTGCGCCCCATTTCAGGAGGGATGTGGACAACATGGAGAGGGTCCAGAGGAGGGCCACCCGCATGATCCGGGGACAACAGGGCAGACCCTACAGTGAGAGACTGCGGGACTTGAACCTATTCAGCCTCCACAAGAGAAGGCTGAGGGGGGACCTGGTGACCGTCTATAAACTCACTAGGGGGAACCAGAAGGGTTTGGGGGAGACGCTGTTTCCCCTAGCCCCTGCTGGCATAACAAGGAATAATGGGCACAAGTTGATGGAGAGGAGGTACAGATTGGACATCCGAAAAAACTACTTCACAGTCAGGGCGGCTAGGAGCTGGAACCAACTTCCAAGGGAGGTGGTGCTGGCCCCTACCCTGGGGATCTTTAAGAAGAGGCTGGATACTTACCTGGCTGGACTCATTTGAGTCCCGTTTTTGTTTTTAGGGTGAGTGGTTTTGTTTGTGTTTTTGGGTTGTTCTCCCGCCCTGGCGGGGGGTCGGGCTAGAAGATCTATTAGGTCCCTTCCGACCCTGAAACTATGAAACTATTCTGGAAAGCTGTGCCTGTGCAAAGGCTTTAGGTCCAGATTCCTGAAGGTATTTATGGCTCCTGTTTAGACACCTACAATTGATTTCAGTGGGATTTAGACACCTAAATAGGAGTTGGATACCTCAGTATCTCAGTGGCTCTGGGCCCTTTTAGCCATATTTGACAAGCAACTGAACACTAGTCCCCAAACTGATGTGGAAAAAGGGCTAATTTAATTCTTGCTAGTGTAAAGATAGCAGCAGTGAGCAGGAAGGTGATCTTTCCTCTATATACAGAACTGGTGGTACTGATGTTAAAATAGTGTATCCAGTACTGTGTTCTGTATTGCAAAAGGGAATAGAAAAATTAGAGAGTGCAGAACAGAGCCACGAGAATAATTTGAGAATTGAGGAGAAATATCTTATAATGAAAGACTTAATGAGCTCAATTTCTCTAGTTCTCAAAAGTAGATTGAGAGATGACTTGATTACAGTCTTCCTGTTTCATGAGATAAAAATACTAGGAACTGAAATTCTCTTTACTGGAGAAGGCATAAGAAGAACCAAAGACTAAAAGCTGAAGCCAGACAAATTCAAATGAGGTATTAGGTGAAAATTACTAATGAGGTTGATGAACCATTATAACAAACTATTAAGGTAAATGATGAACTATCCTGACCTTGATGTCTTCAAATCAAGACTGAATGCCTTTCCAGAGCACATGGTTAGCCAACAAATATTTATGCTTTAACTAGAGATAATATATAGGGTTCAATCAACTAGATGAAATATAATAGTGTGTGAGATACCAGGTGATCTAAGGCTCACCTATGAATCAGTGAATTATGCCTGCCCAGACTTTTTTTTATAGAAGAGACATGAAAAGTTATGAGTGGATGTTAAATTAGTACCACTGATTTTTAAACATTGCATTGTTCATGGCTACATTCAGTGCTTGCTCCTTTACCTTTTGGTGAAACATCTTTCCTCACATATCACTTGCTCTTGGAAAACTCCGATCACCATACATGAAGTTACCAGTAGACTCTGCTTTTGCTTTGATTAATCTCTCTCTAGTAAATTTCATTTTTGCCTTTCCCCACTTTTGAAAGTAACTGAAACTTTTTTGCCCCACCTGAGGTGTGTTTAGGACCATTCTTGGTTATCTAAAATACCTTCTTTCCAAATCTCTTTATTTTCCCATGTTAAAATTGACTTTCTGCTTTGTTTTTATGTACTTATAGTTTAGGAGTTGCTGTTTTGCTTTATTTAGACTATAGCATTTGATTTCATTCTATTGTATAGTTCCCACCTGAGTGCTTTGAGGCGGGGCACACACGCATAAAATTATCATTATTTATTTTCTCTTGTCTGATTTTAATGTAGCCTCTCTTGGGGACAGACTACATTAAAATATTTATTTTCTTTTATTCCCTATATGTATGAGAAGCCGTCTCAAAGGGTATCATAAAATAAAAAGGGATTTGATTATTCTGAGATTTAAATACAAAAAAAAGTGTGGCATTTATGAGGAAGAATCTTCAGATGGAAAATGCACACAATTTACACAAAGAATAACTAGTCCATTATATTCTAGTATTTAAATATGAAGATCAGTTAAGTTAAGTGAGCATGTGCCAGGGAACATTGTTTTTGACAAGTTGTCAATGAAGTATTTCCAGAGGGAAGGGAAGACTCCATTGGAAGGGTGGTAGATTCTTTGGTTAGACTGGAAGCGGAGGCTGAGGACAGTGTAGTGTGTGAATGGAATGGCCAGAACTTTAGATTTTTCAAGAACATCATTAATCCCTCTGAAAGAGCATATAGTAACTAACTGTGAGATTGACTGGTAAAACTAATGTGAGGAAGCATTTCCACTTTTCAGACAGACAAGAAAAAGTTGCAATGCAACCTAACTGCAATCTAATATTTACTGAGGTAATGCCTGGTGCTGGTATTCTGTCAAGCCAGTCTGGAGGAGAGATGTTTCAGTGGAGGACATCAGGACTGTTCTGCAAACCTGATGTTCTGTGTTAATGAACAGCAGGCCTTTCACAGTGGGAACATTAAGCCAAAGAAATTAAAGTAAGCAGTATTTCCTAAAGGGTCCAAATTAGATTTCTGCATGTGTAGCTGTGACAGGGGGCAAGCTTGGGGCCGAGACTCAAGTCGTCCCACCTACCTATGGGGCAGTTCGCCCAGTCTCTCCTGTCATGACTTTGCTGTTCCCTTTACTGGTGGTATAATGCAGGAGACTACCAATTACATGCCCTGATTCCAGGGGGTGCTATCTGCAGCTCTGAACCTTCCCTCCACTGTGGCCCATGCCTCGCAGATGGCATCCAAGATGACTCATGCTCCTGGCCTAAAGCCGAGCCAAGTTATTCCTTTGTCAGGCCTCATTCATACACGCACTCATGCTGCCCCTCTCTCACTGGGGCTTCTTGCACTCCACCCCCTCTCATAGGGTCTCTTCTGTGCCCCCTCTGCTCTGCTCCCTTGACCGACCCCATAGGCCATCAGATTTATCTGACTCGTGCCTTGGGTGATGACATGCAGCCTGTTGGACCTCTCCCACAACCCTCACCGGGTTAGTGGCCAGCCGATTCACCAAACAGAGGGTTAACTCTGCCCTACCCCCTCACCAGGCTTCTCATATCCCTTAACTTGTTCTTCAGGGGTTGGCTCATGTGCTACCCTTCAGGCAGTCCCTCAGCCCTACTCAACCCTCATCAGGGCCCTCACTACCACCCCGTCTCTGGGGCTACACATCTATCCCCTCCCTGGGGCCTCTGGGGTCTCATTCCCCTATTGGGGCTCAGGTGGCTGTAGCCATACCTGGCCCCCTTATACCCACAATGTTGTGGGGGCTAGGGGTTATTGAGGCACCCCAATCTACCAGGGAGGTGAGCAGTTCTGGTATTTGAGTGGGGCTGCCACGCCACCGGCAGTCCAACTAAGGCCTTCCTATCCTGGCAGGGTGCAGTTTTAGGTCATGACTAGGACCAGGAGCCTCTAAGCCATCCCTTTAGCTCCTGCCCTTACCTGCCAGGATGTTGTAAACCTCAGCTCAGCCAGCTGATGTCTCCCTTGTGGTGGCCAGCAGGAAACT
Organism: Alligator sinensis; assembly: GCF_000455745.1. Lineage (NCBI taxonomy): Eukaryota > Metazoa > Chordata > Crocodylia > Alligatoridae > Alligator > Alligator sinensis. Next base: position 1,909,129 of record NW_005841992.1, read on the forward strand.
GCTGCTTCACCCTATATATATATATATATATCTCCTGGGTCTCAAAATGGCCACCACAATCAAGCACCTGACTGCTGCCTGCTCCCTGCATTAAAGTGGCAAGCACCCAAAGGTATGCTGCCACAGTAGCATTCTGGAGTTCTTTGGTGTGAGCAAAAGAGGCTGAGTTTTTGGTATCACAGTTTTACACAAGTTTTAAAATATAAAAGCAAAAGAATCCACTTAAATGGACAGAAAACAAAAAGCCCCCTCAGGGTAACTGAGAATGGTTCCATTTGTTGACTTACTTTGAATTTCATCTGTATGCTGGATGGAGAAGATTGCCCTTATGGGGGAACTCCCTCTCTGAAATCACTCTTTCTTGGCAAGAAGTTTGTTGCCCATTATTGATTAAGCTGCCCCTTTCCCAGAAGATTTTATGTTGTCTGCTGTAGTTAATTGTTCTTGACCACTTTAACAGCTCTGAATCAATGCCTGAATTTGTGTCGAGTAGTAATACATTTCAACCTTTCATTTGTCTTACAGTACAAATCTTTTATTGTTCTCACTCTGCACTATATTTAGTTTTGTCAATGACTTGGCGTGTCTACATGTGAATTTCATAGTTGGTAGGGTCGGAAGGGACCTGAGGAGATCATCTAGTCCGCCCCCCTGCCATGGCAGGAAAGAGTACTGGGGTCAAA
>NW_005841992.1:1910657-1914024 GCF_000455745.1 Alligator sinensis
TGTAGGCATCAACACCACTGTCTCCTAGTTTCTTACTGAGAATGGGGTGAGAGACTGTGTTGAAGGCCGTCTTGAAGTCCAGAAAGACTATATCCACTGCGACACCTGCATCCAAGGACTTGGTGACCTGGTCATAGAAGGCCACCAGGTTGGTTTGACAAGACCTGCCCCTAATGAAACCATGCTGGTTGCCCCTGAGCATAACCTCCCCTGCTGGCCCTTTGTGGACATGTGCCAGGATAATTCTTTCGAAAAACTTCCCCAGGACTGAGGTAAGTCTCACAGGCCTATAGATTCCTGGGTCCTCCTTCCTCCCTTTTTTGAAGATGGGTACCACTTTGGTCCTTTTCTAGTCCTCTGGCACATCACCCGAGCACCATGAGTGCTCATAGAGCTGTGCCAGAGGTCCCGCAATGACCCCTGCTAGTTCCTTCAGCACTCTGGGCTGGAGATCATCAGGATCTGCAGATTTAAATGCATCTAGTCCCTCCAGAAGTTCCCTGACAAGGTCCTCATTAACCCTAGGCCTGGGTGTGCCACCCACAGGGCCCTCGGGGGTGCCAGTAGGGGAGATATCCGGGTCTGTCCTCAGAAATACAGAGGCAAAGAAATTGTTGAATATGTCAGCTTTACCGTCAGGTGAGATGACCAGATTTCCTAGCATGTCCTGCAGAGGCCCCACGTTACCTGGCACCTTCTTTTACACCCCGCTATGTATCTGAAAAAGGACTTCTTGTTGTCTTTGATCTGGGTCGCTAGTCCCAGCTCCATTTCTGCCTTGGCCTTCCTGCTTTCCCTCCTACATTCCCGAGCTACCAAGGTATAGCCCTCTCTTGTGATGGCCCCTCCCTTCCAATGGGTGTACACCTTTTTTGTTTGGAGATGTTCCCAGATACTTTTGGTGAGCCACGGGGGCCTTTGCGTCCTTTTGCCCCTTTTGACTCATGTAGGGATTACTTCCCTTTGAGCTTGGAGGATCATCTCCTTAAGGAACGACCACTCCTCCTGGACACTCAACTCCCTCCTGCTCTGGGACCTCAGTGCTTCCCCCACTAGTTTTCTCACCTCGTTAAAGTCTGCCCTTCTGAAGTTGAGGGCTGCTGTCTTGCTAGAGGCTTTTGCCACCTTGTGCTGGATGGTGAATTCCAGCAGATGAGGATCACTATCACCCAGGTGGTCGAGCACCCGCAGACCCTGTACCAGGTCATCGCCCGTGGCCAGGACCAAATCCAATAAGGCATCTCCCCTGGTGGGGCTGTGTACCTCCTGGGTTAGATGGAGGTCCTGTATGTCAGTTAAGAACCTGCGTGAGCAGTCAGACCTGGCTGTCTGCTCCTCCCAGCAGATGTCTGGAAAGTTTAGGTCACCCATGATGACTACATCCATGGACCTAACTATCTCCATGAGCTGACTTAAGAATTTCTGGTCTCGATCTTCTCCTTGGTTGGGTGGTCTGTAGTAGACCCCCACCGTTAAGTCCCTTTCTCCCTGACCCCCTTGTATTCTAACCCAGAATACTTCTGTTTGCTCCTCCTCTGACCCAGTGTTACTCACTGTGGATGTGTATTGCTCCTTGACATAGAGCGCCATACCCCCACCCTTCCTGCCTGTCCTATCTCTCCTGTAGAGGAATTTAAGCAGGCCTAAACTTAATGTCATCATCATAGTCATCATAGAAGTAGGGTTGGAAGGGACCTTGTAGATCTTCAAGTCCGACCCCCTGCCTGGGCAGGAGGAAAACTGGGCTCAAATGACCTCAGCCAGGTAGGCATCAAGCCGCTTCTTAAAGCCCCCCAGGGTAGGAGCCAGCACCACTTCCCTTGGAAGTTGCTTCCAGATCCTAGCCGCCCTAACTGTGAAGTAGATCCTACGGATGTCTAATCTAAACCTACTCTCCAACAACTTGTGGCCGTTATTCCTCGTTATCCCGGGGGGCTCTAGGGGAAACAAGGTCTCCCCCAAACCCTTCTGGTCCCCCCTAGTGAGTTTATAGACGGTCACAAGTTCCCCCCTCAGCCTTCTCTTGTGAAGGCTGAACAGGTTCAGGTCCCGGAGCCTCTCCTTGTAGGGTCTGCCCTGCTGTCCCCGGATCATGCGGGTGGCCCTCCTCTGGACCCTCTCAATGTTGTCCACATCCCTCTTGAAGTGGGGTGCCCAGAACTGGACACAGTACTCCAGCTGTGGCCTGACCAGTGTCGCGTAGAGGGGGAGGATCACCTCCTTGGCCCTACTTGAGATGCACCTGTGGATGCACGATAGGGTCCTCCTTTTCTGCCTCCGTGCTCTCAAGAAGGGAGTTTCCCATCTTATAAGTGTGCTGCCAGTTACTACTGCCCAAGTGCAGCACCCTGCACCTGTCTGTATTGAAACGCATCCTGTTTTTGTTAGCCCACCCCTGCAACCTATCCAGGTCTTTCTGCAGTCTCTCCTTCCCTACTAGCGTGCCCACCTCACCCCAAATTTTGGTGTCATCAGCAAATTTGAACAGGTTGCTTTTCACCCCATCGTCCAAATCGCTGATAAAGAAATTGAACAGTGCTGGCCCAAGGACCGAGCCTTGGGGGACTCCACTGCCCACTTCCCCCCAGGTCGAATATGACCCGTCCACCACCACCCTCTGAGTACGACCCTTCAGACAATTAGCAATCCATCTGACCGTGTAGGCATCGATGCCACAGTTGCCTAGTTTTTTAACGAGGATGGGGTGAGAGACAGTGTCATCGGTCTTGCTGAAGTCCAGAAAGACTACATCCACGGCGACACCTGCATGCTGTTGTGACCTGATCGTAAAAGGCAATCAGGTTGGTCTGACATGATGTGCCCCTAATGAAACCGTGCTGGTTGCCCTTGAGCATCATCCCCGATACCGGCCCATCACAGATGTGCTCCTTGATGATCTTCTCAAAGGGTTTCCCCAGGATTGAGGTAATACTGATGGGCCTATAGTTGTCTGGGTCCTCCCTCCTCCTTTTTTTAACGATGGGGACCACATTGGCTATCTTCCAATCATCTGGCCCGAGCACCACGAGCACTCATAAACCCATGCCAAGGGCCCAGCAATAACCCCTGCTAGCTCCCTCAACGCTCCGGGATGGATAGCATCTGGACCTGCTGACTTGAACACGTCCAGCCCCTCCAGAAGCACTCTAACCTGGTCCTCCTCAACCTTGGGTCTTGAGGCGTTCCCCTTGAGTCCATCCTGAAACACGGGGGGGAGTCCCGGTCCTTGCACAAGAAAACGGAGGTGAAGAATTTGTTAAAGAGGTCTGCCTTCTCCTCTGGCGCAACCACCAGATTGCCCAGCGTATCTTGCAGGGGCCCCACATTTCCCGGTGCCTTCTTCATCCTCCCTATATATATTTGAAAA
>NW_005841992.1:1914104-1972339 GCF_000455745.1 Alligator sinensis
GGAGGTAGCTTTTTTTTTTTTAATTCCCCCCGCCCCCCTTCCACTGGGTGTATGCCACCTTTTTGGCAACCAGGCACTCCCGGGTGTCCTTGGTAAGCCGGGGAGGCTTTTGAGCACTCTTGCCCTCCTTGCTTCTTGTTGGGATTGTCACCCCTTGGGCCCTGAGTATCGTCTCCTTAAGGAACGACCACTCATCTTGGTCACCGAGTTCCCCTGCCCCCGAGAACCCCAGTGCCTCTCCCACCAATCTCCTCAATTCGTTGAAGTTGGCCCTCTTGAAGTCTAGGGCTACCGCCTTGCTGCAGGTCCTTGACACCCTGCGCTGGATGATGAATTCCAGCAAGCGATGATCACTATCACCCAGGTGGTCAAGGACCTGGAGCTCCCTTACCAGATCATCGCCTGTGGCCAGGACCAGGTCCAACAGGGCATTTCCTCTGGTGCCTTTGCTTAAGGCATATGTGCCTTTGCTGAAGGCATATTAAGGTGATTTTTAGGCATGTATCTACACATGAACACCTTGTGGTCAATCATTGACCTTAAGGTGCCTTAATGTGCCCACATGTAGACACACAGATGTCTTAAGGCTTCTTAACATGGCTTGCTGGGCAGCCTGCCCTGGTCAGCATCCTAGACAGCCTTTGGATGGGATTGGGCTTCTGATGTCTGACAAGAACAAGATCTCTGAGAATTTGTCAGTCCAGTCCTGTCAGGAGAGATGGTGGCATAACTGAGGCAGGGTGAACAAGGCAACTGCCCTGGACACTGAATTGGGGAGAGAAGGGCAAAAAAAGGGCAAAAAAAAAAAAGCAGCTGCTGCCAGTACCTGTGAAATTGCAATTACAGCCATGAGCAACCTCTGTCCCCTTGTCCCAGGCACCCAGCTGCATCCCTGTGCTGTTGATGAGAGACCCAAGAGTAGGTCGCTTGACAGAAACAGAAATCGATGTGGCTAATTATGATATTAACAATAATGGGAATGAAGATATTACTGGTTATCTTCATTCCGCAGTGTAGTCACAGCACTTCTAATAGCATTTAGAAACAACAATGTGGCAGTTGCAATGGCAGGTCAAGTATCAGACAAAATGGTAGAGGATATAGTACCCCCAGTGTAATAATCCCCAGCAATATTCTTCTTTATAAAGGCCTCTGAACTTTAGACCTTTCAGAAGGAGCAGGGCAAGGCCTACACCTGAACTTAGAATAGTGCTCAGTATGTGAGTGAAAATCTCTCCCCCACTGCAGCCTCTTTATAATGAGTGGAAGGGCTGGAGCAGCATGAAATAGTCTCCAAAGGTCCAGTTCTGGTTGGAGAGAAAAGATTCTTTTAGTAGTGCAGGTTCTGTGCAAGACTGACCCCCTTGTTATCTCTGATGTAGGTGGTGTATGAGGCTTGGAAGAGGTATTAGGCGAGTGGGCAGGAGGGGGTTGGAGGGGCATGCAGGTGATTCTGGGCAATGCTGTAGCCCATAGACCTGCTCACTGAAGCCAGTGGAAAGCAGGCAGGGCTTCAGGGTTGTTCAGCTTCAACCGGGGTGTTACCAAATCTGCCCATTACTTTGGAGTGTGCTCATTTATTAGGGATAGTTTCTAGGGTCTTGGTGATTCTGTCAATGTGCTGCTTGTGTTACTATACGGAGCTGTATTTCTCCCTTCTGCAAGCCCTCACCCCCAGTGGAGCTATCTTGCAGGACTCAATCTCAACGGGACTGGGTTCCTCCAGTCACCAAATCAGTCATACACACAAACACACACAAATTAACGTGACACGCCTGACCTGGCTGGGCTGATCAGCATGGACAGGCTGACACCCTCATATGCCAAGAATCAGTTCATAAGAGCAACAATAAAATGCAGTCAGACACAAGCACACAGGTAAACAGAATCCCTCTGAATCCGGCTGGGTGTCCAGCTGACACCCTCATGGGCCAGCATTCAGTTCATAAGGGCACGTCTGAGTCAAACTGGGTCAATCAGCCTGTACAAGCTGATCCCCTTATGTGTTTCAAACTCAGCACGTCCCAATCTTTGGCCTCTTGATGAGCAGACCCCACAATAATTTGGGCTTCACAGGGATCTTTAGCATAGGTAAAAGAAGCGTTGCTGCAGAGCACGGGAGGAAAGAGAAGCAGAGAAGGAAAAATATACCCAATTACTACCAGTTTGACTATAAAAGTTATTTATTGCTAAGCATATGAAATATATAATAGTACTAGTAGTAATAGACATGCAAAAGAAAAACAAACACCAACAATGACAATACTACCCTGGTTTCACTAAGTATTTGGGGAAACTTAGCTCAAGCTTAACTGATACAGTTCAGGTTCAGAAGTTTATGCCTAGAAAGAAGACAGAGAACGCTGGGATCTCACCTAGTCCACGGTACTCAGGCTGCAAAGCTGACAGGCACAGTCCGTAGCACAATCCTTGAAGAGAGAGATGATCTGTTCTTCCAGCGTCCCAAGAACGACAGGGGATGGTGTCAGCACAGGGGTTTTCTTCTTCTCCTTCTTTCCTCCTGCTTCTACTTCTTTTCCTTCCTTTTCCTCTTCCTCTTCTCCCTCTAGCAGCACACACACTTACAGATTTTTATACCCTCAGTTCAGCTGCTTCGAAGCACCCTCAGTAGTGTAAATCATTGTCTTTTCTATTGACAAGGGGTTATCTGGTTTGGACCATCTCAGGAAACTGATTGATAATCAGGAAACACTTAAGATTAGGGAGTAACCCAAATACTTGGGAGCCAGCTTGAAATTCCTATGGGTGGCAGATATACTGATGGGATATCTCATGGTTTCTTCAGGAACAATAGATAGCTTGCAGCATCAGGATTTTGGATTTTTACTTGTTGTGCACAAGCCTCAGCTTAGCATGACTTTTCCAGATCTTACTATAGTCTTTTAACAGACTTAAGACAATTATTGGGGTGCTCATAACCTTTTGTGGAGAGGACTCCCACCAGTCGTCTCGGGAAAGATATGACAACACCTGGGATTAGGGCTCCAGCAGGCTGGATGCTGTGATGAACCCTTAACCATTGTTCAAATGTTGCCCATACCCCCTCTGACTCGGTCTCTTGCCTCAGCATTCCCTAACCCGGCAACCGAGTTTTAGTCAATCAAGTTTAAATAGGCCTCCCATAGTGGGACCGGGGAATGTACGGCCCGAGATGCCTATTAAACTTAGAGCTGTGTGTGTGTGTCTGGGGGGGGAAAAGTCCTTAGTAAATCCAGATTAGAGCTGGTCTGATAAATGCTGAGCTGGGTGTGTGTGAACATGGGTTGATTAACATTGGAAGCACAGATTCCCCATCATGCAGCGCTCTCCTGCTTCTCTGGTCCCAGAATTCACTGCAGTCTCTGCTTCAGGCTTTCTGTTTTCCATCTCTCATGTAAATGAGACCTAGGGCAGTTGATTCACTCTTGTAACCCTTATCTGGTGAGGGTCTTAGGTGCGTCTCTCACTGCATCTTAATCAGTTTCGTTTAGGTAGAGGAGGGGAGGGGGGGGTGAGTCCTTTGTGAGTCAGACAGACTGCATCCTGTACCAGGGTTCCCCAAGAATACAGAGCTGAGACGTAACAGGGGCCCCTGGACCACTCCAAGGCTGGTAGGGCACAAAGTTACCTTAGGCTTTCTCAGCCATACTCCCTAGCTTGTGAGTTCTGTGCTACAATGCTGTACAGCATCACAACCTACAGGGGAGGTTGAGGCTCCTTTTATATGAGGCTCATCAATTATATGTATGGGAACATTCATTGTAAAATAAAACATGGAGAGATATTTATTTTTCTTCACTGCCACCTTCAATTTTTAAAGAGAAAAGAAAAAAGGTTTTATATAGCTACTTTTCCACTTATCTATTCCAAAACACTTTCCCAAAGCAGCTAAGTTAGAATAAAATACTGGTAATGTAGTGACTATAGGCAAATGTGACAAATTAAACTGTACCATATATCACTACATCTATGACTGCTGGATTCAGTGCATACAGCATTTGCTCTTTTTAATGGGTCTTTTACATTTGCCCTTGATTCTGACTGACTGAGTCTGTAAGATTAAACCTGTACCTCAGTTCTTTTTAATGTATTTTTTTAGCCAATTTAGAATAGGTGAATGTTGCCAGATCAAGCAAGGTTTGTTAGATGTAGGATTTTGCTAATAACAATGCTGAGGCATTCAGAGCTTCAGAAGGCTTGCAGAAAGCTTCCAATCAGCATCCAAATGTTTCTGAGGTTCATCAGTACTGCTTTCTGGGAAAGCCAGATTGATTGACTTTCCTTTTCTTGTAAAAAGCATTATTTCCAGTCACAAATAAATTGCCTTTTTCCTTGTACAATATACCTTAGAAAAATAAATGACAAGCATTTCAATGCAGATGGCTTTATTTACCTGTAAAATACAGACTCCTACACTTGTATATAAATCTTATTCCATTGTGCTGTTTATGCTTTAGAGAGACTCTGGACTGACCTACAGTGAACATTGAATCACCTTTAATTTCCTCAAGAGACAGCAGTCCTTCCCAGGTAGTGTTGGCCCTGACAGCGCAGATGGATAGGGCAGCTCACCATTTACTCTAGCCTGCTGTATTGGCCATCCAGGCGATAGAGAAACTAAATTGTTAGTTGCCACCCAAAATTTTAACCCAACCAGTGCTACAGATTTTAAGGAAATGCCTTATAATTATTAGCCACACGCAGAACTGGGCCATGGCAGTGAATTAAGAAGTTTTCTCAAGCATAATAAATATATTTTTAATTAAAAAATGTGAAACGTGACAACTGCTAAAGCTGGGGGAAATAGGGGCAGAGGCTACAGAGCACATGGAAAGGTCATATCTAAGAGCTCCCAGCAAACTCTGTTGCCTGCTGTCATCATTGTTTCCCCATCACCAGAGAGAACTGGGATAATGCCTGTGTGCATATTTATTTTTTAACATGAAGATACCATTGCACTTTCATGCTTCACCATAACTCTTGACTAATAAAGAACTAGACTTAGTGTCCCAAGGAAACTTGAGCCAACTGAAACACCCTATTAGCTGTACTGAGCAGTTGAGGAACCAGTGGCCATGTCTACATGAGATGCTACTGCACAGTGGTTACTCTGCATTTATTTAGTGCTTGTATAAGGAAATACTAAATAAATGCACAGTAACTGGAGTTACTGCACAGTAGTGCTGGTGAACATCTTTTAAGTGATGCTACTGTGCAGTAGTCTAATAATACAGCATAGTAGTGTAATAGCAGGGCTGTGAGATTTTGGCAGCCGTTTCATTTTGGAGGCTTTTCAGGACATTTTGGTGTCCCAAACACCAAATCCGAATTGAAACAGAAGGCTCAGAAACATCTTCGAAACAAAATGAGGCATCTGAAACATTTCAGAAATGTCTCAGAAAAGTTTGGAGTTTTGGAGCTGGGCTTTCAGGGAAACAGCTGTACGCTGCTGCCCTGCCACATGACTTGGCTTCACAGGGAGCACAGATCCACGCTGGGGGCCTCTTCACCGCTGCTGCTTGCCCAGCACTGCCCTGGCAACACGGGGCTGCACAGGGTGGGCAGCAGTGGCAAGGAGCCCCCGGTGTGGATCTCTGCTCCCTGTGGAGCCAGGTTGCATGGCAGGGCAGTGCTGGTCCCTGCTGTGCAACCTGGCTCTGCAGGGAGCAGAGATCCGGGGAAGGGCAGGACCAGCAGCGGCAGGGAGGAGACCTCAGCGTGGATCTCTGCTCCCTGAGGAGCTAGGCCGCAGGCAGTGCCAGTCCCTGCCGCATGACCTGGCTCTGCAGGAGCAGAAATCTATGTTGGGGTCTCCTCACCGCTGCTGCTCACCCCACACAGCCCCACATTGCCAGGGCAGCGCGGGATGGGCAGTGGCAGTGAGGAGACCCCCAGCGTGGATCTCTGCTCCCTGCAGAGCCAAGTCACGCAGTAGGGACCAGCAGGCTTGCTCGCTGCTCTGTGCTGCTTCCCTGCCCTGCGACCCAGCGTGACAGGGATCAGAGATCTGTGCGTGGATCTCCTCACCTGCATGGAGGGCAGCAGCCCTCCCCCTCCCCTGGACAAATCACCCACAGTCCCATCCTGCTCCCTGCTGGGGCCCCAAACCCCTGGCCCCAAGCCCTGCCCGGCTGGGTAGGGCTGTGAGAAGCTTCTCTTGCAGCCCGTTCAAAACAGATTCTAAGCAGATTCAGCTGAAATGGAACAGGACAGTGATCCAAAACACCAAAACGAATCACTATCCTCTGAAATGGCCGAATCTGAAACCAAATTGAAACACAGTCATTTTGCCCAGCCCTACTGCACAGTATTATATGACTACTATGCAGTCAGTGTCTCATGTAGTCATGCCTAGTGTGTCAGATTTAACCTTACGTGCATACTCAGAGTGCATTGCCCTCTTCTGCCATTGCTGCTGTTGGTAAAGGACCTCATTCACTTGCTTCACCACTGGGGACTTTATGATTTAACATTTAATTTTTCTTTTCTAGGCCTAACAGGCTCAGCCCCCTTGGGTTTGCAACCAGAGTTGTTCTTCTCTTGGGATAAACTGGTACATAGCACCTTGTCCTGTTTTTATTATACTACCAACTCCTACAGAGGGAGGGCTCCCCCCATATGCAACCTGTTGGACATGCATCAGAATGTGAAGCATGAAGGTGCCCCAGGACCAGGAAAAAGAGATTCATGAAATCTCCCAGATGCACCCAAGATCCAAACATTGGCACCTGGCCAAGTATATCATTTAACAGCCAAAGACCATTAAGGTGTGCATTTTACCTGGGCTGTGAGAGGTGCCAACAGCTGCTAGAAGGATCACATGTTAATTGCGAGCAAACCAGCTCTATGTGTTGCTCCTAAAAGAGGGCAGGTTAATATCACAATAGAGGAACTCAAGGTAAATTCAGTTGGGGGTTGCAGCAGCAGTACCAGGAGGGTAAGGGGTCCTCCCTTCCCACCCCCACTGGAGCCCTGGGTCCCCCAATCCTCTCTTTGTCCAGGGCCCCACAAAGTGTCTCTTAATCTGTCTCTTCCCCCTGCCCCTGTACTAGAGCAGGAGAAAGATTGGGGGGCTGCTTTGCAGAAATCTTTATTCTCCTTCATTGCCACCTTTAATTTTTAAAGAGAAAAGAAAGAAAAAGTTTTATATAGCTATATTGACCCTGGTTTAGAGCCAGATTTCCCAGCTGCACCCCTTTCTCAGCCAACCGGAGCAGTGATAGTGTTTGGGCTAGGGAGCAGAGGGGTAGGGCCAACCCCACTCTGCTGAAGCAGACAGGACAGCCCAGGGCTGCAAAATATCCTGGGGTGTTGGGGGACTGCAAGTTAACTTGAACCAGGAAGGGGCTTGGGACAGAAGTTCCATAAACCTGTTTGACCTAAATCATTTAAGTTTGACACTACATCTAACCAGGTTTATCTTAAACCAGTTTTGGTCATTTTGTAAGTGGTTGAAGTGCACTGAGCTTCTGTTCTGTTATAGGTTTAAACCAGTTTCTGATCACTTAAACTGGTTTATGTGTAACTCCTGTCACTAGCCCCAGAGACTGCTAGTTCCAGGTGGGCAGATGTGCTGCTTGGCTAGTCAGGATTCCCCTCATTATCTGGCTCCCCCTCCTTCTCTCCTGCCTGTGCTGTGCAGCAACAGCTATTTTGTTAACCCTTGCACAGCCACAGTCAAATTAAGGTTTTTACAACCATGATCTACATGCAGACCATCCACAGACCTGGTCACCAACACAGCAATGCTTCAGAGAGCCCAGACAACCAGCATACAGGCCATGATAGTCATGGCACAGCTTTGCCAAGTAAGACACATTCAGAGGATGCCTAAGACTATCCAAGTTCTTACTAAATGATTACTTTTGGGGTGACAATTAACAGTGAGGTGATATAAAGATAATCTGAAAGTTACCTTGAAAATTCCAGTGGATGACTGGCAAGATACTTCTTCAAGTGGACAACTTTAGCAGGCCACAGAAAAGCCAAAAGTAGAAATGAAGCAATAAGGAGGGAAAACAGGAAGACTCCAGAAGCTCAGTTATGTGGTGGGAGAAAACTCCCTGGAGTTCGTTGTCTAGCTGCATAGGGACCAGGTAACGCGGGTAAAGAAGTGACTGCAGTTTATTTGCTTGAGCAATGACCATTAAGCCAGCAAAAAGGCAAAATGGCCCCCCCCTAAAGGGTGGGGCGTTCTTTTATACTTTTTACAACAAGGCAAGACTACAGGGTTAACAAAAAGCAATACTTGGGCGGTGCTTCACAGATCTTCATAACAGCATATTTCTATTAAGCTGAACTAGCACTTTCTAAAAGCTAAAAGTTAAGGAACAGTAACATTACGATACGTTAGCAAAAACTTGCACAGTGGTAGATACTTCTTAAGGACACGATCACTGTACTTAGAACAATGGCTTCTTTGTCTTATCTTGTTCCTTGCTGTAGCTGATTTTACAGCACACAGACACAGATTCACTTGCTGCATTTTACTCAGAAAATGGTTAACACAGTTAAAATGATTACTTAACATAAGCAAAGGCTTAGCTATCATTCTGCCTTGTGGTAAGCAACATTGCTAGGTCACAGGTCATGCGTTGTATTCAGCTGTAAAGCTAATACTTCTTAATAGTCTAAATTATTGTTAATTTAACAGTATGCTATCAGAAAACTATGTTATTTCGGGGTAATAACAAACATGCTCACTACAGTTACAATGTCATCTCCTGCTTTCTCCCACTCAGCCTGTGGCCTGCTATGTTTCTCAAGAATTGAACTAAGCAGTCATCAGTATCAGATGTCTACTAAGCAGTCACTGATAACAATTTCATATTCCCCTTTGAGGGGGTGCCATCAAAGAGCTTCTTTTATCAGATCAAACCACTGACACATTTAGTTTGGTGCCCTGCCTCTGGCAAAAGGCAAGAGAATATAAGAGTTACAGTTGAGAGAAGAGAAATAAAATAAACAAAGCAGTAAGGGGCCTTTTTTCCACGGACCCCTCATTGCTTCTGCCTTCAGCCCACCTCTCCCATGGCCAGAGGAAGGGGGTGGGGGGGAGGGGAAGGCACGGGGAGGGGGGAGGGGGGGAGCTGTCAAAAGACTGCAGCATTACAAATAGCTATGTTGCAAACTAAGCCACGTGAGGATGTGGTTTAGTTTGCAATGCAACAAACTCATTTAAATCATAAAAATCTCACACATGTATAGTGTGATGCAATTAAACTGCAAAAATGGCCAATTTTCATCACATGTACAAGCGCCTATAGGTCTGACCCAAAGCTCATTGAAGTCAGTGAGAATCTTTCTATTGATTTAATGGACTTTGGGACAGGGCTTATGAATTTAACAAGACTCATCATTATTTGGTATTCATGCGGCTGATAATATACAAGTATGCCAAGTATTACCAACTGTGGTGTTGCTCTTATGATGTGGACACTTGCTGCATAGGAATGAAAACAACACCACATGCTCTTTGCACTTGGTCAATACAACTGCAGTCAGTGGATAACAATTTTCAGTAAGCTCCCTGAAACACATACAGGCTACTAAACCTCACATGATAGGTTCCATATCACATTACCAGTCCTCTAGGCAAGTACTACTGTTCACTTCTCAATGTAAGTATTGGCAATTCACAGTAACAATGATTACAATATTAGTATTCTTTGCCTTTTCTTAACTTCCTTTACATTTTTCTGTACTCTAGGAATGGTATTATGTTGCATATCACATTTACATGGAAGGCCAGGCCAGGTGGCTGGGAAAGTTGACAACTGACTAACTTGTTCAGAGAGGCAAGAGCTTTTGTAAGGCTATAGCATTCTTTGTCAGATGCTATGAATGGACTTGCAGAGAGCAGGGGTACTAAAGGAATCATAATATTTAAATATAAAGGATAAAAGTCACAATTACATAGTTCCTTATGCTCCTGTTTAAGCAGGTCCTATTCTGCTGACTTTTGCTGGCCAGTTAGTTCTGCTGTTAGTTCATCAGGTAGTTCAGTTCCCACAAAGCAAACCTGAAATCCTTTGTCCTCTCCAGACATATGAAGAAGAGCTGCTTTCCACTCTGGCTTCTCCTCCTTACAAACTGTTCCCTCACAGCTTGCTCCCTTTCTGCTTGCTGCACTGGGGCTTCAGCTCCTAGTGGGACACTGTCTCATTAGCAGAATGTTCCACAGCAGCAGACCCTTAACAGGGCTAGCTGTCCTTCTTAAGGGAACAGCCTATCATGTTCCCTCCTGGTATTTAGTGAGAGTCCAATAGTGAGGTTGAGAACATTGATTTTGATCTCACATATGTTGGCTTACATCAGTAGATCTCAAGTGACTTAAAAGAAATTGCTTCTCATTTACATCAATGTAAGGCTAAAAACATCATAAATATTTGGATCTGCTACAGTGATTTTGCTCTGGTGGAAGATGCGAGGAAATTGTAATTGGCTTGCTTTTTTCTAACTCCATATTTGTTTTCCTCCCCCCTCCCTCCCTTGACTGAAGTTTAAAATAAAGGACAAATATTCCTCCTTTTCAAGAGAGTGATCCCAGAGTTTTTCCATTGGAGTGAATGACAGGAAATTTAGCTTGACATCTTTAAGACTAAGGCAAAATAAAAGTCAGACAGCCAATACAGATAACCCTGTCTCAAAATTTTTTGGTGTAAAAGATGCCAGTGTCACTCCTGTATTGATGAAAAAGAAATGTGTCAATCTGTATGAAGAAAAGAAATCTTTCTTCTCATTTCAAGTTAGAAGTGAGTGGGTCACGAGAAAGGATGCTTTCATATCAATATCATATAAAGGGTAATGAAATTGGAAATAGATTCATGATTTATTGTCCCTCCAGTGACACACTTAAGTGTATGGGAAAATTGGCTTTCAGTATATACAGTAGCTGCTTACATAGCATGACTAAAGAAAGACCTCGTGAATATGAAAGGTCCCAGATGAATGAGGCCTGAAATGGAAAACCTCTATTCCTATAGCACACAGGATTGTATGGCTTGAATGTGCATTGCTGTAATTTGCCAACATTTACATTTGATCTTTGGCTAGTAGAAACATTAATTTAGTAGGCTGTAAAGACCCTTTCCCTACCTGCTGTTCAAACCTATGAAAGTCATTAAGTTACAGTAATCTCTTTGTCTGGATGTTAGGTTGGAAGGCCATTATCGAGGGAGTGCAGAGAAACTATGGTGTAAGTCCAATATGAGGTTCCACATCACTTCCTACATCTGAGATGAAAAGTACAAGAAAATATAATGTATGCTTTTTAGCTGCTGGAGAATGATTTTTGTATAGTGAGGCAGAGTGTGCTCTAAATCATTTATGAATAGATGATCATTTGATAACTGAGGAGAGCTAGAATCTGAAACTTAGCAGATTTACAGAGGCACAGCCCTGTTTCAAACACAAGCTCAGTAATTGGGATGATCCACTGTGATCAGGTCAGTGAATCTCAGCATGGCTCTTTCATGGGAACTATTGCAGCCTCTGTGCTGTAGTAGTTCCCAAGGCAGGTATGATGCCCCTTCAGAGGGGAACAGTGAGGGAAGCTTTTCAATAGTATATTAACTGATCTCATTGGCACGCTGGTGCTCAGAGAGTTCCATGGACCACAGAGCTGCTCTGACATTTCTGAGCACCTTTTAGTGTCAGAGAATACATATTTGTCTAAAGAGAAGGCTTTGGGAGAAACATACCAGTTTTGATTATGTTTTTGTTGGGAATAGCTTTTCTAGTCCAGAATATAAATTCTGTTCCAAAGCAGAGCAAAACCCCAGCATAGGAAGAAGGCTGATGGAAAGGGCACTCTTTGGCAATATAGAAGACTTAGGTCCAAGAGCCTGCTCCAATGACTATTTCATTATTTATACGCAGTGGAACAGCTTTAGCAGGAGATTGTGAGAGAGACCAACCCAGTGGTTGGAAGGATTGCCCAGGGTGTGGGAGACTCACATTCAATGGGGAGAGGAACAGAGGTTTTGCTCTCTCCACTCAAGTGTGCAATGGAAGAACAGGACTTAGAGCATGCATTATTCTGCACTATCCAAGCTTGTAACAAGGTGTGCAGTTTAATTTCTTTTTCATATTAATATTCCCTGGGCAGGCCCTGGAACTGTATCTATTTCTTACATCTCTCCAGTTAATGAAATGGCCAAATACAATAGTCTGGCAATAGAATTGCTTTCCGTAATGCAAACAAAAAGACCCTAATTTACATTTGTGCCAACACTATTAATGTAAATTGGTTATTAGCTATTTATGCTAAAAAGCAGTAATACAAAACATAAAGGTAGTTTTATTAACTACATTTTGCCTCATGAAATCCACGCTAGAAGGCACAGTTTGCAATCAGTGATTTTTTTTTTCTCAGGCAGTATGGCATTTGCTCTACCTAATTAACATATTTATAAACAAATTACTACCCTGTTTTCTGCACTTTGCATTTTATAACACATCACCACTATGAAGTTAATAGGACAGCCGTGTGCAATGGTTTTGTAATTCAATTGTGATGGTGTTTTGTTTTTCTCCTATGGCTCCCATGTATATGTAGGAAGGGGTAATTAAAGAAAAAATGGCATTTACAAACAATTATAATGCAGGAATAATAGATGGAAATGGTTTCAACCATTGCTTTTAATAGCAATGTAGGTATGAATGGAGAGTGGGTGAAGAACAGAGCTACTCAGTTTGCCTTTCTGCTCTTAACTCCCCGTGAAATGTTTCTGCTGATTGGGAGGGTCAAATTTTCCATGATGTGTTCCACACCACCCCTGCAGGTAGCTCAAAAATGAAACGTCAAATATCCTCCTTAGGCTAGCAGCTAATAGGTCTAGCCAGTTAAGATATGCCAATTTCTGTATCCAGTGACACAAAAGAGAGTGTGGCTAACATCACATATGGCCTTTGACTCCAGCCCAAATGAGAATGTATCGTTTTAGAGTTAGGTCAGGGAGGGTCAGACTTTGGCACAAATCCAGAACAGAACTTAAACTCATGCCTCTAAAGCAGAAGTGGCACACTGTAATCACTCTACTACCACACTCCCCTCTGCATCTGTATCTTCCTTGTACCTCCATTGTTTCCCCACAACTAGCTACTCTGGCAGTTCCATTTAGAACCCAGAAGGCTGACATTGTCCCAGGGAGGCTTGGAGTCAGGGTACCTCTGTCCCCATTGTTGAGCTGGCTATGCTCACTACCGAATGGTGCCAGCCAGTTCTAGGCCTCCTGACAGAGCAGAGGGGGCAACAAAGTGCACAACTGCACTAGTGATACTGGCTGCCTCCAGAGACTTACAGGCCAAGGAATGAGTCCAGTAACACTGTAGTGAATGTCAAGTACAAAAGTAGTGCTGAGAGGCCAATATGTTTAAATATAAAGCTCAGATGCCTTGATTAGTAAGGCAGAATTGCATATGTACCTCTGAGCTTTGAACTTCCAGTATGTCTTACTTTTCTGTTTGCTCTCAGCCCAGTCCCTTTGGTATATTTTTCTACCCATCACTCCTATTTGATCCCTGATCTCTAAGTTCCTTTGGTGTTTTCTACTTTTAGGGGTTGCCTGGCTTGTGTCTTTCCTTTGTTGTCAAATTCTTGGCATTTATTTGTTATTTTACTCCTCAGTCCTGGCTTATGTGTAGTTAGGGCAGCGTTTCCCAACCAGTGGTCAGCCATGAACCAGTGCGCTGTGGAATTCTGGGGAGCCGCGCTCTCATCTGCCTGTTCATCCGCAGCAGCGTGGCTCCAGCCAGTCATTCAAGAGCCGCACCACCTGCCCTAGCCGCTCCGCGTCCAGCCGTGCCACTCACACCCCCTTCCTGCTCTGTGTCCAGTGTGCTGCCATGTTCTTTATTCATGTAAGTGTGCCATGGGATGAAAAAGGTTGGGAAATACTGAGTTAGGGCACTGGCAGCTACAATTATTTAAATCTTTATGTTGTATAGAATGACTGCCGGGAATTGCAACCAGTCACTACATTAGAGTGGTCAGGACAGTTATTTATGGACATAAGGGCCACGTCCAGACAAGCATGGGCATGGCGCCACATACCACATGTTCAGGTGTTCTTCATGCTGCAAGGGAGCAGCGTGTGGTTTTTTTTGACCCCTAGTTATCCAGGGGTAAAAAAAACCCATGGAAAAAAGAAGCAGAGCCGTGCACATGGAAGTAGCACACACCACTCAAAACGGGAGCCAGGTTGGCCAAAGCCATGCTCCGGCTGCTGGCCAGGCTCCAAGCGGTAGGACCACTGCTGCTGCAGCTCTGAGAGGCCCCCAGGATCCCAGGTAAGGCTGCTGAAACTAGCCCAATGCTGGCGCCAGCCTCCCCTACCCCACCCAGAGTAACTTGTTGTACGCCAGAGGGTGTGTGGCACAGGTGTTCCCTGGGGACTCAAACATCTGCACTCATGTAAATGCAGCCAAGGTGTTTGTATTCAAACAAAAAGTATTCAAAAGTCCAAAGTATTCCAAGCCATGAACTCACTTCATAGTAGACAGGGGATCTGATTCTGATTATGCAATTGGCACCATAATCAGCAGTACCCAGGAGATGCTAAAACTGAGTCATCATTAGGCTTTGCTGGTTGGGAATAAACTGGAGCCATCCAGAACATTCCTTAACATGCTCCCCAAAAAGGCATCAGTAAGCTGAACTAAAGAATTGTTGGTTAGAAGCTTTGGGTTCATCCCTCTGCTCTGCACAGTGGTGACTGGAAGTAGCGGAGGTGAGGAGTTGGTCATGGCTGCTGGAGACAGCTCTGGGCTAGTTTGGACCCTGAAGCAGCCTCATGGATACTATAAAATTATATCCCAATTGCAATGGCTCGCAAGGGCTAGCTGGGGATTGCCAGAGTGCAACATGTTCCAGCTACAACAAGTCTCATTCACAGCATACCTGCAATCCATACTGAGAACTAGTAGACAGCCAATGATTTTGCACCCCCTCCACTGCTCCGTGCCACTTGCTGCAGCCAGTTTCTATGACAGTTTTTTTGCTGACATAGCAAAGATCAGGATCAATCACTTTGACCACATTTCTATTATACAAGGCAGGACTAAAATTCCTTTGGGCCAGGCAGGAATGAGGAAGATAAAAGATGTATGGTTCCTTTAGGAATTAAAAGAGTTTTTCATTCAAATTAAAGGCTTAACTCCTCTAATAGTAACTGTGAATTTGGAGGTCATTTATACTATTTCCTTTGTCCATAAAGAATACAGATTTCTTCTGAAGAATGAAATTACACCAGTTTAATGAATTCACATATTCAAGTGGAATTTCAATATCTCATTTTGGTATTAAAGGTTAGTGTTAAATTATATTCTTAAATTATAATGTCATCTAACTCAGTTATGTCCGTAGCAGGCTAATGTTAGTTATTTTAAGGCAAGATAACTAATTTGGAATTGAGGGAGGTAAATATATTTTTAATGTAAAGAGGTTTATAAAGTTGTGGCTTAATAGTTTGTAACTATCTTCTGTGTATATGAATATTTTAACCAATAGAGCACAGGAAATTTCTGTTCTCCAAGCTGAAAGAATGAGTAACTGTGCGCGCACGCGCGTGTGTGTGCATGCGTGTGTGTGTTCTCCTTTTTAAAAGTTATGTTGATGCAAAGGTAATCTAATATAGTCCTTCTTTCAAAAGTGAAAAAATGAAAATGTTAAGAATAAAAGGCAACCTCACTCCTGCCTCCCCATTATGAAACAATCTTTACTTACATTTTAATGAATAAGCCTACACTAAAACAGTAATAGCCAGAAGTCATCTCCAGATACTTTGAAGGTCTTCCCTGAAAACTCTAACACTCAGGAGAAATCACGTGCCATGGCAAAGGACCTGAAAATGAAAGAGTTTGTTGATATTCTTCACCTTAAAATAGCCTTGCAAAATTCTGTAATCTTGGGGTAGTTGTGCAGGTATTTAACAGGCCATCAATTTTTGCAGTCTAAGCTTTCATTAACAAGAATAAAAATAGCTCTGGTAGTTGAAATGCAGTCTTAAAAGATGACCCAGGTATCTCAACGTTACTTCTGCTGGGGTGTGTGAAGGCATTAGTTGCTGTTACAATGTACAGCCCCTAGAGGATGCTCCAGTTATTCTGCCTCAGTTGAGCAGCTGAGTGTATAGAAGAAACTTCAGCTATCTGACACCTCTGAATCTGCCAGGCATTTAGCCAATAGGAAGGGGGAGGGATAATCTGTGCCTCCTCTGGGTTTCCCTACCCTGGGATAGACTTCTTTCTTCATTGCTGACTTGCTGAGACCATTCACAGAGTATTTCTGCTCAGCTGCCCCATAAAGCTCCTCTTTTGTGGCCTCAGCATTCTTCCTCCGCAACCAAGGTCTAGCCATTTCCTCCTAGATTAGGAATAATAAGAGACCAAAGTACAAACAGTCCCCTCTTTAGATATGGGAGAGCAGAACTGAGACCATTCTTTGGGAATAGAGAAATGATACACCTAGGATCAGAACTGAGGTGCATCTCACAAAGGTGAAGATCTGAGATCTTTGAAGTGGCAAGGCAAGTACAAAGCTGAGAAGAAAGAAGAATTAAGAAGAAACCAAAATTTGTGACCAAGGGTCTGTTGTGCTTCCTGATAGTCTGGTGAAAGAGAAACAACACACACATTCCATACTAGTATCAGAGCACAGGAAGTGTGTTTCAGTTTCTTTAAAAATAGCTCTGTAGAAAGGCCCATTGGCTCTGTGCTGTGGTAAAGTGTGACAGTATTCAATAGGCATCTTGGGCTTCTGGAGCTTGCTAAGGGTTCTGGTCATTCTGCTGCTTCCTGGGCCAGTATGCATGATGTTAGACAACTGGGTGCTTGGTTGTTGGGACTGGTACAAACCTTTCTCATTTACTCACCAACTCCTCCTTAGGAAGCTATAGTTAGCAGCCATACTTTCTACAAGCTGCAATGGAATCATAATACTGGAGCTGTGACTTTGTAGGGTAGTTAAGTATGGGTTAATCAGGGACTACTGGTTCTTACCTCATCATCTGGATTAGTTTTTGTGACCCCTTATTTCTATGGGTTAATGTTGGCTTGTTTGTTGCTGCTAGCACTGCTTCCCTTTCCCATCTTCTCTTTCTCTCTGTCCCCCACCTTGTCTTTTGTATTCTAATTTCTCTCTCCTTCTTATACTCTGCTTTCTGCATGTCCTTTCACAGCAGCTCATGAAGTGATCTTAGCTTGTGCTTGCTATATATATCTTATTTAGTTAGTCTATAAAAAATGGATATCTACCCTGCCTTCTGGCTGACTTCAGACTAACACATTTAACTACCTTGTCGGGTAGATCATAGAAAACAAGTTAATAATTGACATGTACACTTTGGTTTCCATACTTAGTAATTCACCTGTAGGAATCATCTAAAATCTGATTTTTAAGCTTTTTACAATAAAAAGTGACTTTGAAATTTTATGTTTAAAGTGATAACAATAAAAAATTGTAGGCCAAGGAATGGTGATTTGCCCTCTATTTTTAATGAGCATTCTCTGAAAGAGGAGATTACATCTATTGTCAGAAAAGATCATGCCATATTCAGAAAACTTTGTGAATGACCCATAGTAGACTGAGTCTGACATTGTTTGGTATAACTACCAAGTACTCACAAAGGTTACTCTTGGCTACCAAGATGAAAGACAATTTTATCTCTTTTATGTGCCTCAGCCTTTTTACATCACTAAAAATGTAAGTTGTGATGAATCATGGCTTCAGCTGAACAGGGAACAGGGAAGCTCATAGTCTTCAATGAACATTAACTATGAAAGTAAAAATCGAGACAGAAGAGAAAGCTACTATGTAGGAAGGACAAGGGTAATATCAAGGCTCCAGACCTCGATAACATATGTTATCTGTCTCATTGGCATCACATGGTGTCTTATCTCAAGAGTAGAGGGCAATGGTTTAGAGTGACCTAATCTAGGGTTTATGAAGTTCATCAGAGGGCTGGTGACTAATGAAGTCATCATCATCCACGGTGCCATCATTGCTTTACTTGTATCTGTGTAAAGATATGATTGAATGATTCATCTGGCCTTGTGCAGATACACTTTTTTTCCAGCACTGCTTCATGAACTGTTTGCTGCGTAAGGACATGAGAAGTCTCTGTGCATATAAAACTAACCTGGCTTTATTTTAAGAGAACTAATTGTAAGGGTGCTGCAGCTATGGCTAGCATTCGAGCAGTGTGCTTCCAAACCCATCCCAGCTTCTCTCGAGGAAGGAGATGTATTTAATTCATTTGCTATTAGAGAATGATAGACCTAATTAGGTTTCAACTCCAACAGAAAATGTTCTTCAGCTACTGGATTATTCTGTCCATGTTATAGTAGTACAAAACAATCATCTTTCTCCTTTTCCAGTGAGACAGTGCTCTCAAATAAACCTTTCCTCACAGAATCTATGCTGGTCACCTTGGTTTACAGATGACTCATAAATTTACTGAAATTAACTAGCTGCATACATGGGCCATTGCCATTTACTGGATGGAATCAGAACTGGTTCTTGTTTGTTAATTTATGCAGTTCCTTTGATTCAAAGTAGTAGACATCTTATTTTTCATTACCTGAGTATAAAATTGAAATAATGCAGAGCTGGATCAGGCCCTAAAAGTTTTACTTAGTATTATTGAAGAACTTATTACAAATTCTATATAATTCAGGATTGAAAGATATGATATTCTCATTTTATGAGAGATCCACTATTAGGAAAAGTATTATATGTCTTAATTAAAATATATTTCCTTAGTTAATGCATCTAAAAGATGAAAAAGGGACACCTAAAAAGGCCACATAGTATCACTAACAGCACACAAGCCTGATCTAGTCTACATGGAGTGATCAGAACACACACTAACTAGTCAGTTTAATTGTGACTGATCATCACCACCTCCCCCCCATTTTCTATGATAATTTTCCATAATAGCTGTGTACTGTAACATCAATGTTACTTAGCTATCTAGATATTGAATGGATGGATTTTCATTGCATTTATAAAAATGGCTTAGTTAAAGAAATAACCTGGACAACTTTACTTAATTCAAAGTCTTTCCTTTGGTTCAGGACCCTATCTGTCTTCAAGACTGTCTTCAAGAAATATGAGAGGGGTGCAACTAATTCATTATAGCTGTTGTTTCCTCACTTCCCCCTACCAGTGGATTTTTGCTGATTTCCTTGAACATTTGCTAGCTGTTTTATTTTATGACTTCCCTTAAACTTTTTGGGATTCCTCCTTCTGAAGATCTTGTCATGGGACTTAAGCTTCTAGTAAGTTCTCTGTTGGACTTTAACTGGCTCTGGACTGAAATCTAATGTGTTTACTGCTACAGAACAAGCTCTCAATTATGTCATTTCTGAGAACTACATACTGATGAGCATCTATTCTAGAGGGAAAGAAGAGTCTTGGACCTCCCATCAAAATTCAGTCATAGTGGGGAACTGAGACCATCTTATGAAGATTAGGTACAACCAGGGGCTCATAGGAAGCTGAATTAGGTCACCAATACAGAAGAAATTGTGAAAATGCAGAGACGGGGTAGATGGGATAGGGTATCACTGCAGGAAAGAACTAGAAACTACACAGATTATGGGAGGAAAGTGTGATTGTTGAAGAAGTTGGAATGGAGCAAGAATTGTTGTGGAGGACCTTGAAGAATATATTTTAGTTCAGTTAAAGATGAGGTTCTAAATCCTGGGAAGTTTATCTGAAAGAAACTTCTTCAATTTGATCTTTTCTCTGTTTTATACAGTTTTAGAAATGGTATGTTCTGCAATGGGTATCCTTGGTGAACAAAATATATCTGTAGTGCTAGGTATATAACTGAAACATATGCAAAATGTAGTTAAAGTGGAGAATTTCCCATATTATTTTTCTTAGCACTTGAACTACAACATCTGGATCAAGGTGATGTTCTGGGACTTTCAGAAAGGCAGTGGGAGACAACAACTGATCTCCCAACCCATGAATGGCACATGCCCCTGGCGGCTGTGGGTGCATGGCTGCACCGGCAGCATTAGGAACATGGCGGCGGGAGTGTGGTGGTGGTGAGCTCCCGCAGATGCCGCCAGCACTGTCAGTGGTGGGGGTGGCGAGGGCTGACCAGGGGTTGGCAACCACACACAGTCACCACTGGCAGCGGTGGTGGCAGCCAGGGGTCATTGTGGACCACCCGCAGATGCCGCCAGAGGGGTGGCAAGCGGTGACTGCCTGCAGGCACCACCGACAGTGTCGGTGGCACCTTTTTTCAGGGGGTGCACTGCCACGTGCAGGGAGTGCACGTGCACCTGCGTGCACCCCCTGCGTGTCGCCCCTGTCCCATCCAATGCTAATAAGCTTTCCACTTTGCCTTTTCCCACTTGGTAGCCATGTGGTAGACTATTAGGCACGGAAATTGTAGGTGCTTGAGGACCATGACAATCTTTTCTTTATACATGTGAGAATGCCTTGTGCAATGGTGAGCTGGCCTTTTAGACATTAGCAGAATAGAAATACATAACTGATACCAATTGCGGGCTTGTTTCATGTTGCTAGTCAGTGAGCAGATCACACGAGTGTGTGTTTGCCTTATAAAGTATTTGAACACAGTGCTGCTGATCATGACCAAAATGTATATTCCTGGTTTAATTATCACTTTTAATTTAACTTTGCCTTGAGTAATGAAGCTAAGGTGTCAGAGCCAGGAAATTCAGAGTTAATAGTTTCCCCAGGAACTGTAACTCAGACTTTTTACATGTGTGTTAATAATCTATTTGTGCATATGGCACTAAATTGAATGGCTTAATCCACAATGGGTGTGTCTACACATGCGCATTTACTGTGCAGTAACCTAAATTAGAGCAGTAACCAAAAATTACTGCTCAGTATGGGCATGCATCTACACATGCACGCTCATACTGCATGGTAACTATGGTGACTTATACTGACTTGGGCATAAATTTTATACCTGCATGATGCAGGTATCAAATTTACACCTGATTAATTACTGTGAAGTAATGCACATGTAGACGTGTTACTGCGCAGTAACGTGGAAGCTTCCCAGCTGGGTCTGCCCAGCCATAAGGGAGCCAGCCAAAGCCTAGCCCTGGGGCTCCTGCCTGCCCCGCTCTCCTGCTGCTGGGTTGGGCTGGTCTCTGGAAGTCCCTAACAGCAGGGTTTAAAAGTGCCTTGGGGCACACACTCCAGGGAGCTGGCAGGAGTTGCTTGCGGCTGCATGACCCCAGCAGGCCCAAACTGGACTGGGGAGGAGGTGCAGTTCCTTGTGGCACTGTGGGGGGAGGAGGATGTCCTGAGGCAGTTTGTCCAGGGTGGGCACTTGAACGCCCACATTTATGAGCTCCTGGTGGCTGGGAAGCATGAGCGGGCCCACTCCTGGTTAGTGTGGCAGTACCACATTAAGGTCAAGGACCTGTGGGCCCAGTGGGTGGCTATCACTGGCCACAACTGTCAGTCTGGTGTTGCCCCCAGGACCATGGATTTCATGAGGGAACTGAGTTGCATTCTGGCACCCAGGGAGGCTGCACCTGTGCCCGACCTTGACACCTCCAGTGACACATCACCAGAGGAGGGGACCTTGGGCCTTCAGCACCCCATCCTGCATTCCTCCCTGGCTACTGCACCTACTGGCAGCCTGGGGAGCCCTGGCCAGTGGCTGCCTAGGCCTTGGTCAAACCCTGCAGCCACCCATGTTGAGTAGGCAACCACATCACTGCTGGCCACCAGCAGCATCAACTCTTCTCTGGGGGGGTTGTAAGTCCCACACTGGGGGGTGGGAGGTGGGCCCTCCCAGACCCAGGCCCTACCCCCACCTCTACCCCTGTCCCTGGACCCAGCCTGGCTTCGGTGCCCACTCCTTACTTGGCCTGCCCACACTCCCTTGGCTCCAGGTTCCCCCCCACAGCATGCAGAGAGGTGGGATACAGGCCAAACCTTTATTGAGCAGCACTTGCCCCATGGATGGGCAGGAATGGGCCTCTCATGTGCCCAGGAAGGTGTTGATTCTGGTAGCGATCTCCTTAGCAGCTGGGGGAATGAATGTGTAGCACTGTGACAGATAGCCTTCCAGGTGGTGGTGGACATTGCAGGGCAGGCCAAGTTTGCTCCCAGGGCCCTCATAGCTCACGGTCCTGATCCAGGAACACAGGTGTGCCTGGGGCACCAGCAGGATTAGCAGCAACAGGTTGTAATGGCTTGGGAAGCCTTCTGCCTGCACAAACAGCCCATTGTGCACTGCCCGCAGCATGCACAGCAGGGGCATGCTTGGGGCACAGCCATGGCATGGCAGGGGGCCAGCCCCAGGGCACCTTCCTGGACAGGCCCCCAGTGGGGAGGGCAGGGGTGCAGCCAGCCCCTCACCCCAGTTGTTCAGGAGCCCCACATGCCCTAAGCCCAGGTGTCAGGGGCTGGGAGGCTGCACAGTAGAGTGGTGGGCCTGCAGGGACAGAGTGGGGGGTCAGCAGAGCCTGGAGCAGGTGCTGCCAGCAACCTGGTCTGGCTCACCCTGGGAAGGGAGCAGAGGAGTCAGGTGGCCTGCAGCCAGTCCCCAGGGATCAAGCAGGGACAGGGAGCTTGGGTGGCACCCACCTGGGGCCCAGGACTGACTGGCCAGCTTGCCATGGTCCTTGGGTACCCACATGCAGCTTTCCTCCAATCTGAGGCCAAGCAGCACAGGGCCCCTGTGGCAGAGCATCTTATCTTTCAAATGTTGCAAATTCTCAGAATAGCCTTCTGTCTCTTGCCTCTGTAGGGCCAATATCTGGATGTGGCAGAGGCCACAGGGGTCTGCAGGACCACTGCCACAGTGTCACCACCACCACCTGCTGGAGACACCTGGAGATGCTGGCTGCAGCAGCGGCAAAGCCAGGATGAGACTTGCCTGCTCTGGTGGCTGGTGGTCAAAATGGAGGACTGGGTGGTGGGCCAGCAGGCGTGGTGGGCAGAGGACCTCACCTGGGAGACCACCTGGGAGAAGGCACAGCTGTGGGTATGCAATGCCACCTGGGCCGAGCTGGTGACCCTGGAGTGGTTGTGCATGGAACTGCTGAAGCAGCAGCTGGCCACCCAGGGCTGCCCAGCAGAGACTTTACCCATGCCCAGCCATGCCTGCCCCCCGCCCCAGCCCAGCAGGCCACTGTCTCTCACCTGCCACCTTACAGCAGACCCCCAGAAGCACCCTGCAGGTCCTTCTGGCTGCAGGCATCCCTGGACTTCACTGTGGCCCCCAGACCTGTGGGGGAACTGTCTGCAGCTGGGGTGCTGGTCACCTGCTGCTGGAATCTCTGCCCTGGGTGGCCCCACCCCTCAGTCCCTCACAGATGGACTTGGGGATGGGGTCAGACATGTGAAATGTCTTTCAAGTTTGTGGAATGGGGTTTTTATTATTGGTGAGTGGGGAGGGTGGTAGAGGGGCACTGTGTGTGGGGGCAAGGAGGAGGGGGCTGTGTTTGTTGAGGGGGGAGGGATGGGGGTTTTTGTTGTATTAATAAAGTTTGTGTGGTTTCTTCTATATGTGTGTCTTGAAGTGGTGCTGGGTGTGGGCAGAGGGTCAGGTGTGTAGGGGCAGTGGGGCAGATGGGCTGGAGTGGGGAGTGCAGGAGGAGGGGGTCGGTTAGAGCCTCCTGTAGCTGGGGCCCTGGGCATGGCTGGTGGGTGTGTGGCTGTTCTGGGGCCTGGGCAAGGGGGGCCTGGTGGGGCCAGCGGGGCCAGCACCATGGCCAGCATTAGAACAGGGTGCTGATCATTGCTGGCAGGGTCCAGGCTGGAGCAGCGGGGCACTGGATGCCACTGGCAGTAGGGGTAGGGGTAGGGGCAGGGGCAGCCATGGCAGGGTGGGCAGGGAGGGAGCTGCTTCATGCAGCCCTGCACTGGGCACACAGCTCTCAGGAAGGGATCAGAGGGTCGGGGTGTGCTTTTAAGACGGCTGCCAAGTGCTGGCAGCTGCCTCTGGCCTCAGTATGGCTGCCAAGTGCTGGTGGCCATGTGACCAGAGGCTGGAGCTCTCCCTGGTAGCCACAGGGGAACATGGCAGGCTGCTCTGACTTGGGACTAAATCTATTCCCAGGTTGCTCGCATGTGTAGATGCTGGCCCTATTTCCACTTACTGTGCAGTAAATTTAACGCACAGCAAATGCACACGTAGATCTGTCCAATGAGGAGAAAGCAATAATATTGCAAGGGGCATATGAACTGCCAAAATAGTATACCTAGAATGCATTGAGAAGCACTAAGATGATTCTGAATGTTTTCAGCACTCAAGAAATGATATTATCACAGCAGTTCTTTATTTTTAGTCTTTGATTCTTCAAATGTTCCACTACTTACATGCCAAAGTAGCTGACATTATCATTAAGAGCTACTTGTTCCTACCCATAATGATGAAACCAGGAAGACAATGCCCAGTAATTTCCTTGTGGACTGTGGCATACTCCCACCTGTTCAGAGACTCCATATCAGTTTGCGTGTTATATTTAATCCTTGGGAAATATCTTGGAATAAAAAATAAATATTCTTATAAAGTACATAATCCTGTAGTCACTTTGACTAAAAATGGCTTTGTGACTAGCTTGTGTCATTTTAATTTGAGCACTTGTTATCTTCCTTAGCAAACTCTGAGAAATGTAAAGTTCAGATTTAGTATCTAAGTTGGTGACATTCTGGCCTCTTCAACTTCAAAATTCCCATTGACTTCAGTGGATCAGGATTTTACTCTGAATGTTTTTTTAAGGCTTATCTAAAGGTTATCCAGACTAACTGAGACTGGGATTTGCAAATAGGCCTAAAGTGTGTGCATGCATGTGTGTACATGTGTATAAATGAATAAACAAACATGCCAGAAAAAACCCAATAGAATAAGCTCTGCATTACATCAAAATATATTGGTTTCCTTTTATATAATTTTTTATTTTTCATCACATTTCTTATTTATCAACATGGTTATTTACTGGTCTGTCATTTTTCTTCTTTCTATATCATTATTCTTTTCTTCCTAAAATTCTGGCATTGCTATTAAATGAAAAGTTATTTTTAAAAGAACAAAGGTGAATGATGCACATGCTCTACACCCTATGGTCTTGTATTTGACCTTCATTGATATGGCTAAGGTTAATGAGTCAATTAATTTTATACAAGATACCTGGCACATAGACTGCTTCACTTTACTGTGTAACCAGTAACTTTCTAGTGCTCTTTGTACCCTTAAATTAGAACTTAAAAAATATTAATCAGAATTCATGGCAAGCTTGACCTGTTACATTTGGAAGAAATAGATTCTCAAGCAAACAAAGAAATAGATGGGTATGTCTGTCATATGTTACACTTCCCTTTCTAGGCACTTTTCCCGTGTGGAATGAATCCCCCTTCCCCTCCCCCTTCCCCCTACACACTTGAGGCAATGTTAAAATCAAGGAAGAAAAAGTAATTCAACTCCCACAAAACCCAAGAAATTTGGATTTACAGTTTCCATAAAAAGTGAAAGTCTGCCCCTTTTACAGATATATTAGTAGTTATTTCAGCATGTAATGCTAAATGCAACTTAAACTATAATTTTGTATTTATTTATTTCATAGGTGATGCTTGAGATACAGTTGCTGGGGAAACTGTGGCAAACAGATATTGTAAAAAACTCATGTAACTCGGTTCCAGTCAGCAGAGCAATTCATAGCTCCCCAGTGAAGCTCAACCAAATGCAATTATATTGTTTGTTTATTATAAAAAACAACAATTATGCGAATTATGTCCTCTGAGTCCACCTAAGTCTGTACCAGGGGTCCTTAGTGGGCTTGTACAGCATAGCTGATGCATGTACTGTTACATTTTCAGGACTGCTAGTAACTAAGTTGACTTGACATACCTCAGATCAACGCTCAATATCATGCTGTTAGGCAGGAGGGCATGACACACAATTATACATGCACACACAGACTGCGCATATGACACTATGGGTCCACACACATACATGGATCTACACACGCAAACACGCACTTTAGTGGCTGTGTGTGTTAACACTAGGGGACACTTGAGGGTAATTGGGGTGCATGGTGACTAGGAGGCACTTGGGGCCCCGGGTAGAGGAGGCAGTAGAGACAGGACTGGGAGAGCCAGCCATGGAGCCAGGAGAGTGGAGGCAGTGGAGATGGAGGTAGGAAACTGTTGAGGGAAGAGCCAGCAGAGAAGTCAGAGGTGGCTGGGAAAGTCAGGGTAGAGAGCCTGAAGGTGGAAGCAGATAAGAGCCGGGGAAAGAAAGCTGAAAGCCAGGAGGTGGAGGTGATGGAGCAAAGCCGGGAGGTCAGGAGAGGTGGCAGTGATGGAGCAGTGGTGATCTGAGGGAGCAGGAAGCTGGCAGAGAAACCAGGAGGTCAGGAGAGGTGGAGGTGATGGAGCAGCAGTGAGCCGGGGGGAGCAGGAAGCTGGCAGAGAAGCTGGGAGGTCAGGAGAGGTGGCAGTGATGGAGCAGTGGTGAGCTAGGGGGAGCAGGAAGATGGTAGAGAAGCTGGGATGTAAAGGGAGAGCTGGGATGGGGGTCCAAGGTGACAGAACCGGGATGGGGAGCAGAGGGATAGAGGACAGAGGGACGGGAATTAGACAAGAGGTTGGGTCAGAGGCGGGGGCAAAGAGAGCAGGGATTAAGTGGGGAGCCTGCAGCAAGACAAAGGCCAGTTCAGGGTCCAAAAATATCAGTTTTATTAGACAGGCAACACAATATACAGACCATGAAGTTATTGGTTCCCACACACACACACACATACACACACAAACTCCCCCACACACTTGCACAATGGTAGCAGGAGGAAAAAGGCGTAGTAGATGGATTAGAGTCAAGGTGGATAGATATAGAACTCAAGTCCCTGTCTTGGAGGGAAGAGTGAGTGACAGCTACCTATCCCAAGCTAAGAGTTAATCCTCGATGGCCAGTTGGGGTCTTCTCCAGCAAGGTATTGTCCAGAGGGGGTTGCTGGCAGGGTCTCTGGGGGGATAGGTAGCATGGCATAGTGCTGGTCCAGATGGAGAGGGCGTCCCAAGGAGGTCACACTCTACCACCCCTTTTATAGGGGTGGGCAACCTGTGACTCTAATGGGCAGGCCCAAGCAAGGGCCAGTCCTGTTCAGATGAGGTCGTGTAGTTCCAGGTGTCCTCATTGTCTGGTGGGATACAATGGTGGAGTTCCTGGTTTCTATTCTGTTCTTTGTTTCCACATTGCTGGTTTCTTGGAGGGTCTTTATTTTTCAAATACTGGGTCCTGGGAGTAGATATCTGGTTTTAGGGAGAGTCAATTGAAGGCAGTGGTCTGGTCTTTGAGTTGATGGTCCAATCGTTGAGTTGATGGTCTGGTCATTGAGCAGAAGCTATTTTTAGGCCTGCTACCATTATGTCTCAAGCACCCTCATTCATCCTCATTCATTCAGGAACCAACTTACATAGGAGGGGTAGGTATGAGTCATACTTGCAACACAGTTACAATAGGGTATGCCTGGGCAGGGGACACAAAACGGAGACTTAACATTACAAGATGGAGGGTGGACATTAGTTTGGTTAACTTACAGGAACAGGCCTAAATCATACAATATCAATGTAAAACAGTAAAAATCAATACAGTCATAGTAGGAATACAATATAAAACAGTAAAAATTAAAACATTACAAGATGGAGGGTGGACATTAGTTTGGTTAACTTACAGGAACAGGCCTAAATCATACAATATCAATGTAAAACAGTAAAAATCAATACAGTCATAGTAGGAATACAATATAAAACAGTAAAAATTAATACAAAAAATAACAGAACACTATTTACAATATAAAAAGGGGCTTGTCACAATAATGGACTACAAGAACTTAGCTTATCTATGACTGCTTATAAGGAATAGAGAGGGCAGAGAGAAAGTCAGAAATGGTTGGGGAAGGGGAGGGAATGTATTTTTAAATAAAAAAAGAAAAATTGGGGGTTTTGCTACAACTAAACTAGCTAGTATAAGCTAGCTGATGTGTGCATGCAATGTGCTGCAATCACTTTTGTTTGCAGTGCAGACAGCTCCCTTGAAACTCTGTTTTCACACTAGGTGTGAACAGAAGTGACAGTTTTCGCCTGATCTGGGCCCTGAAAGTGGTCTACAGCCATGACTGAACAGAAGTGCATGACTGCAAAGGATGTTCAGTCTGGGGGTTTTTCAGCCAGCACTGGGGCAGGTGGATTGGAGCCCTGCCGCTCCCTCCGCTCCCTGTCCCCTCTTCCATTATGAAAACAGTGTCGGGGCTGGGAGTGGGGAGTGGGGAGATTGCTATGGCCTGCAGCCACTCTAAACTACAGCTGGATCTGCAACCCCTCCAACCCAAGAGTGAACTTCTGTTGGGTCCAGGGGATTGTGTGAAGCACCATGACTTACAATGGGGAGCTGCTCTTCTGTCTGTGCCTTGTGATATTTATGAGTAGGCTTTGCACAGGCTCTGAAATCATCACTTCTCTTGCAACACCAGAGCGTTTAACTGCAAGTTTTTTCTACCATTTGCTTGAATATTTTCTAACCCCTTTATGGGAAACTAGTTGAATAGAAAGGTTATTATAACAGCTATGAGGATGCTGATAGGGCTTTCCCTGACCCCACAATTGTTGCATGATATGTAGAAATATGGCCAGTCTCATGGTATATACACAGCCCAGTGACAGCATGGGGTCAGATTCTTTTGGTCGTTCCAGCCCTTTGTGCTGCTTTAGCAGATTAAAGGGACCAGAAAACTGCTTCTGCACACCTGACCATTGTCCCATGCGAGGTTGTCTCCAGCTGGTTAGGAGTCAGCATAATCATCTGCTGTTCTATCCACCCTGCAGCCTTTGACGTGCCATGCTGGGAATGGGCGGCAATGTGGCGACTCCAGCCAGGCTCTTGGAGACAACAATGAGTATACATGCTCTAGAGCATCCCAGAGACTATCACTGTTTTAAATGATTCTGGAACTAGGGATGGCATGAAAGCATCCTCAGGATTTGAGGACATGCAGCTTTCTTCTCTACTGCTCTAGCTCATTTCACTATGCTTTGTGAATATATATGATCCAGAGTGTGTACATTCAAGCCTTGTAGCAAGGAAAGAAAATATTATATGTCTACATAATGTTGTTACATACACCCTTACTAGTTTGGGTTTTTTTGTCAGTGAAGTAACAACACTGAGAACATGCGACATAATATTAACCTTAAAAATAAAACTATTTATCCTGCATTAAACTTTGTTATATCAATACCAAATTAATATGACCTTGATCTATCTGCAGAATACAGATGTAAACATTTCTAAATACTGCATTATGAAGACTTCTAAGGGTGTTTCCAGTGGCAGGTTTCAAACACATGCTTGTTGGGTCTGATGTGGAAGATGCTAAGCCATGTTACTGTATCAACACTTAGGGTACAAACCCATGGTTATGTGACTGCCCTGTAAAAGGTTGGCACAAAGAGCAAAGGAGAATGAAAAAATAATATTTGAAATATTCACTAGAAACAAAAATGGCTGGACATCTTAGAGAAAGCAACCTACTATATTTCTTTTGAATTTTTCTCTTTAGAATAAATCCATACTCATCATAGAAGTAGGGTCGGAAGGTACCTTGTAGATCTTCAAGTCCGACCCCCTGCCTGGGCAGGAGGGAAACTGGGCTCAAGTGACCCCAGCCAGGTAGGCATTGAGCTGCTTCTTAAAGACCCCCAGGGTAGGAGCCAGCACCATTTCCCTTGGAAGTCGGTTCCAGATCCTAGCTGCCCTGACTGTGAAGTAGTTCCTATGGATGTCTAATCTAAGCCTACTCTCCAACAACTTGTGGCCGTTATTCCTTGTTATCCTGGGGGGCTCTAGGGGAAACAAGGTCCCCCCTAGAGAGTTTATAGATGGTCACAAGGTCCCCCCTCAGCCTTCTCTTGTGAAAGCTGAACAGGTTCAGGTCCCGTAGCCTCTCATTGTAGGGTCTGCCCTGCTGTCCCCGGATCATGCGGGTGGCCCTCCTCTGGACCCTCTCAGTGTTGTCCACATCCCTCTTGAAGTGGGGCACCCAGAACTGGACACAGTACTCCAGCTGTGGCCTGACCAGTGTCGCGTAGAGGGGGAGGATCACCTCCTTGGCCCTACTTGAGATGCACCTGTGGATGCACGATAGGGTCCGGTTAGCCCTGCCGACTGTGACCTCGCAT
This sequence comes from Alligator sinensis, assembly GCF_000455745.1. Classification (NCBI taxonomy): domain Eukaryota; kingdom Metazoa; phylum Chordata; order Crocodylia; family Alligatoridae; genus Alligator; species Alligator sinensis. Next base: position 1,944,289 of record NW_005841992.1, read on the forward strand.
TGTCGGCCCACGTTCATCTTGGAGTCAATGATGACTCCCAGATCCCTTTCTGCCTCCGTGCTCTCAAGAAGGGAGTTTCCCATCTTATAAGTGTGTTGCCGGTTACTACTGCCCAAGTGCAGCACCCTGCACTTGTCTGTATTGAAACGCATCCTGTTTTTGTTAGCCCACCCCTGCAACCTATCTAGGTCTTTCTGCAGTCTTTCCCTCCCTACTAGCGTGCCCACCTCACCACAGATTTTGGTATCATCAGCAAATTTGAACAGGTTGCTTTTCACCCTGTTGTCCAAATCGCTGATAAAGAAATTGAACAGCGCGGGCCCAAGGACTGAGCCCTGGGGGACTCCGCTGCCCACTTCCCCCCAGGTCGAATACGACCCATCCACCACCACCCTCTGAGTATGACCCTTCAGCCAATTAGCAATCCATCTGAGCAATACTCATTGCTTTCAGTCACAGATTTATCTATTGTGGTCTACTTCTACCTCCTATGTATCAAAACTCATCCCATGGGATGGGTTCATTTTAAAATTACTTGTCCTGTGTTCTGGATATATTTACACAGACAGGTCTCATAGTAAAGAGCATGCCAAGATGCAGTTATATAAGTGTTTAGAGAAAGAAAGAAAGAATGGATAGTTAATGAAGACAAAGGACAAAGGGTAGGACAGAAAGTGTGGACAGGTGAAGAATTAAGGTTGGGGGAACTTACGTCTTGGGCCTGTGTATTAGCTGGTTCAAGTTAACTGTTTCACCTGCCTGCTCCTTTATGGCAGTAAATTAAGTTAAACCATAACAACTAAATTCTGTTTTGTTGGGGGGTAACCTGCACTGGTTTAACTTCTACTTACTATGGGATAGGCACAAAAAAAAACCTGCCTCAGTAAATTAAGCTGAACTGTGGTAATTGTCTCCCCACATTTTAAAACAGCAAAGCTGTTCTCTTTGAACATCACTAGTGCATCTATCTTTTGTCTAAATTGTCCTCTTTTCAATTAAAAGAAATAAGGCTGGGTGCAAAATAAAAGTATATATTTTTTGGTTTTCTGTGAAAGGAGGCATTTTGGTTTCTTTGCTCCTTGCATCACTGTTCTTTCAGGACATAGGTGTCAATACATTGCTCTTCATTTTTTTTCAGTTGAATTATTTTTTCTTCCTTTGCTTAGACTCAAGAGAATACTTCATTCTCTTTGTTTTATGTCACAGTTTAGAATAAGTTCCAAGGAGTCAAGCCGTGGCCCAGTATGGTAAGGTTGCATTGCTCCTTATCTTGACTATTGTTGTTTTTTGGTCTTGTGAGAGTCCATTCTTTATGGGTGTCAGTGAAGGATGAGGCTGGTTGACAGAAAATCCATGCTGTTCAGGGGTCTGACTTTATTTTGTCAGTTTGGCACAGAGTGTGATGGACAAAAGTATCATTCAGGAGACTATTGCAATTTGGCGGGGTTGTATAAAGCAACATCCCTAAATGATGTGATTTCTAAACCTTTGCTTTGAAAGGTCAGAGGTTTCATTTCACTGAGGCTCATGCAATTATTTTCTTGTGCAGGTTCATCCACCTTGCTTTTGTCTTGAATTTTGGATTCAAAAGAAGCCCCAAACTCAGGGTATAGAGTCCTTACATTGCCTGCTTTTGCACTGAAATAATCTGCAATGGAGCTTTGCCTGGTTGCATTGGGAAACCTATAATTCAGCTGAGTTACAAGACAATCTGAAAAGTCTGAGGGGTCAGTGATTCTTTTAGGGAGCCTGGGATAAGGTTTGTGTTTGTGATGACACCTGAAACTATTACATTTTAAAGCCCTGATCTTTGCAAATGCTTAGATGTACTTAATTTTAACTACTGACTTTAATGAACTAGTCCTATAATTAAATGGGTGTATAGGTGGCTTGTCTAATAGATTTTAGATTTCACACAGCTCAAATAATTTTAGAAATAATATCTGAGTAGCAACTCAATGCTCCATGCTCAAAATGGAAACCTAACTTGTAGCTCTTTATATCCAAAGGGACTCTGGAATGCAAAATGGTCATATCTGTCTATTTAATACCATCCCTATGACAGCTTAATGATAATTGAAAGATGCATATTTTCTGTCCCAGAATCACCACTGGCATTTATTAACAACTGAACTAAAAACGAACCTTAAATAGAAATAATGAAAACATGAATCTGACGTGTCTTGATATTCTTTCTACTTAATGGCCTCATTAGTGATGCCACTGTTTTAAATGATGGTAGAATGCCACTGGAAATCATTCAAGGACTGCATGACCATATCCAGATGGCAATGGGAGTTCGGTGCCTAAATACTTTTGAGGGTCTTGGTCTATATTTACTAATCAATTATACTGAACTAAAATTTGAAGCCTGTTTCAGTCACTACCCACTGTATGCTGACGTTGTGATGCTAATAATCTACAATTCCATTTACAGGTTTGGGCTGTGTGATACCAAGTAGTGAGGCAGGGATGGGTGCAGTGAGTTGGGGCACTTTTGAATGATCTCTTGCATGCTGTGGATGACACCACTGAGGAGATTCAGCCCATAAAAAATAAGCCACATCCAGCTGAAGAGTAAGATTCATGGGCTTGATTTTATCAGAATTCCATAGTTGGAATAAGTTAATTTTCTCCATGCCCATTGGGGGAGTTCTATTGTGGAGCTTTAATGATATCTCTGCACAAATCAATGTTTTATGCAGAATTGCTTTGACTTTCACAAATATCGAGAGAGTGCCTAATTGATTGTCAGACTCCTTAAGTAGCATTGATTTTACTGCTGCAATATTCAGATGATGAGGTAATTGCATCTTACCAGCTTATCAAAAAAGTCTCCTTAAAGCATTCCATGGTCACACATTTCTTTTGCTTCTTGATTTCTCTTTGATTGCTTTTTTGCTAAATGTGAGTATTATGGCATGGTATCGGTGTTAGCATTAAAAATGTTAACATTTACCAGTAGGTCTTATTAGGCTACTACTGTTATTTCCTCTTTTAGACATAAAATAGTTCCAAGTGGTAATTGTAGGCAAATTGATGATTTTTTAACAGTCATCATTGTATCAAACAGAGATGAGATGTCTCAGAAAAAAATGTGAGGGGATGAGTGTCTGGAGGCCCACATAAAGGTGGGTTTATTACCAATACCAATATGCCAATTTACCATTGTACAAATAGAGGGATATCTGGGAATGACTGCAGTGTCAGAATATAGATTACCTGATGCCATAATACAGTGCTGTTTTCTGCAGGTGGTATCACCAGGAATATCATTAAACATGCAATTACCCTAACTTATTCAGGATGCTTAGACACATTTCATGGTATTCACAGTTCTGTGATTAGTCAGGCTGAACCTTACCTTAATCTGAGCCATGCTGTGGCTTCACAAGAACCTGAGAGCCTTCTGCATTTCTAGATTACACCAGCAACCACCTATTGATCACTGGCTGCCAGAAGCTTTAATCGGATTAGAGGCAGTAAAACTGGTTTCTATCTCTGGCGCCTGACTCAGATTTCAGAGCAAGGGGAAAAGTATGACATCACCCCGGCTTGCATCTGTGTTGGGTGGCTAATGAAATTACACGATGGGTTTGAAGACCATTAAAGTCAATGTTGATCCTTATTATTATTAAGAGCTCTTTCAAATTTACTGCACCACAGGGCAGGCTTGAAAGCATCATTTTTCAAAGGTGTGTGCATTGCATCGGATTGCAGTGAAGAGCCCTGCTGGATAGAGAAGATGCCAGCAGCAGAGAGAATCAATTCTGAAATTAATTGGATAAAAGTACATGTCGTTCCTTTGCTGTAGAGATATACACATCCTATGATTTTGTGATAATTGGGCATGATGATGACCTTGGGATAAACATTTCCTAGTGTGGTGGGCTCCTGGTTAAGACATACAGGTTACTACATATGTATATGAGTAAGTGGTGTGTGAAGGATTTCCTAAAGCAGCATGTCAGCCTGCATGCTTCACCTGTGCATTATATCTTCTTTTAGTCATATGCATGCATTACTTGTCACTTGTGGGAAAGGTAAGGAGCTCTGTGGAGATATTTTTTATTACCCACAGACTGCATGGTTATGATGGACTTAGACAACCTTTCAAATGTGAAGCATTCTTCATTATAAGCTTTTGTAGGCAACAGCCTACTTTGTCCAGGCATCTGATGAAGTAGGCTGTCCCCATCAAAAATGTAAATCTTTCAAAATTAATTAGTATCTACTGTGTGCCCTGCCCTGCCTTCTCTCTGACTTCAGACTAACACTGCTGACTACTACTCTCCAAATCAGGGGTTAGACACCTTAATACCTTGGAGGATCTGCACTTCAGTAGTTCACTTACTCATCAGCTGGGTGAATCCTGATGTGTTGGTGACAGATAACAATAACTAGCTCCCAGGTCCTGGTTTTGTGTGCCCCAGAATTCCACCCCATCCTGTTTCTTAGCTTTTCAGCTATCCCCAGGGGTTTCCACACTGGCTGCTAATTAGCCTGCCCTGCCTGCTGCAGCTTGGCTCAGCTGCTTTTACTTGGCCTAATAGCCTAGGATGGTCCTGCCCTGCATTTTCCCAGAGACTGTAACAGACCCCATTCTCAGGGTGTACTTTCTTGTTGAGGTTGGCCATTGTAGCTGTTGGCCCCTGCGGGCTACAAAAGTCCTGATCCCCCTTTGATAGTAGCTAACAGGGTTGGGGTTTCTGGTACAGGTTGGAACAGCAAGCCATTTCTGGACCTTTTTTTTTTCCAGAGTAGAGGCTTTTTTAGGATGGAATGGGGTTGTACAGTGGTAATCCTGACTGGTGAAGCATCTCTGCCTTTCACTGACAGGTATCAGTTCCCAAAGTATCCCTGAAGATGCTGTAACTTGTGCAGGGATCTGGAAATCCTCAAGAACACAGGATAAAATTGTAGTAGACGGTCCCCTCATCCACCTGGGTGTACCATGAACTTCTCTGGAGCAGTCAGAATCTAGCCCACAAATTATGCCCTTCATACTGCTCTAGCATTATAGCACTCATAGTGCTTCTCCTGGGCTTCTGGACAGTATCAAGTCAAGTTATTCAAGTAATTCAATTCACAAACTGGCCTATTGAAATGTGTTCAGGAATGTCAGTCACACAAACAGCAACTCACAGGTGTGTACTCAGGGCACAAGAACACACAGTACTTACAGCTGAAAGTCAGTTTGGCACATGCTGCTGTTTATTGGTGGCGTTGAAACCCCCACCCTTGGAATTTTCCCATTCAGCCTCTGTAACACACACTGAAGGATTTTTTCATATTAACAGCTTGGCTACCCATAGGAATCTCCTTGCTTTAATCTGCACCAGGGCCCATATTTACTTCTGCATGTTGGCTTTGTTCTGCACTCCCACAACTGACTTGTAAGGCATTGTTTTATTTTTACAGCTCATGTAAGAAATGGCTGATGGAACAGCGCATCTCTAAGGCTAGGTACAGACATTCAAAAAGTCCGAGGTGGAATCGATTGAAGTTATGCGGTGTTCTGTTAGTGGCATAGTTTAGATTGGTAGCAATCAGAACATTCATTTGCCCTTTGGTGAGGATGGGGGGAGTGTGCGAATCTTAGTCTGGGTTTTCCTATTTTTGAATCAGTCTATGTTTGCTGAACTTCTGTTCTATTATGGGTATAAACCAGTTTTAAGTACCAAACTTCTGTTCTGGTATAGATTGGTTTCCAATCACTTATACTGGCAAAAGTGTAATGTTTGTACCTGGCCCTAGTGTGGATAACATCACTTAGTTTTCCAAGGACAGGATAGATTAATAGACAGGATATTTATATCAGTGACAGGAACATAGGTGTGTGTCATTCTAATCCATTTTAAACTTCCCTCATAGCAAATCTTAATTCTTTTTCAGTCATACAGTATCATCCTTGACCTGATATAGCAACATTAATTAATATCAGGAAGACATGGAATTATTTAAAGCAACAGTGAAGACAGAGAATGCATTAAATAAAAGAACCAAGAGTTCTAGTTTTTTGTATGTCTTAAATAACAGGATGCCTTTTCAATCAACAAGTGATTCTTAGCAATTACCAGTAGCTCCATCTCTCACATATAAAGTGTGTTTCCTGGGGACATCTTAAATCATTTCACAATTGTTGCATACAAACAAGAGGAGACAGTGAAAAGCACTTAGAAATTATGTATATTGGTCCTCAAGACTTTTTTTTGGTTTAGAAACCAATGTTTCTAAATTTTTACAGCTACTATAAAAACATATATGTGCTTGTTTATTTTCTGTTTTCTAACAGTTATTTGACAGCTCTATGCATGGGAGCTCTGTCCTGGACATACTTAGACATAAGTCCTAAAATAGTCAGACAGGTCAAAATTAGTGAGCCATGCTTTCCTGGCTATGAGCCATAGGTTTTTTTTAATGTTGGAATTCCACTATAGGGACATTAAACACTATGACTGCAGTAATATTAGAACCAATGTCCTGAAAATGAGAAATTCGAGTGAAATGATGTACTAGAGAACATATTTTCCAGCCCCCTGCACCACCAGTGAAGCTTTGCATATATTTTTCTCCTTCATTTTCATATATATTATATTGCCCATCAGCATGCTGCAGCATGTTGCAGAACAGTGAGACCTGGTGATACAGTCCTCTAGTAGTTGGTAAGAGCCAGTGGCTTTAAAAACACCACAAAATAAACTACCAATTCCTCCCTTATTTAAACCCACATAGTAAGATCTACTGTCACACAACAACAGTGATCAGGTCACATAACTGCTAGACACGGCAGTGGAGGGTGGGGAGAGGGAACAAGAAATCAGCCCCAAACCTCTGAAACTAATAAAGTGGTAACTTGGGAGAAGCTTGTAAGGTGCATGAATATAAGAAACATGAACGTTAAAACAAAGCAATTCCAAAATCAGTAGCCACCATTTTAAGCCTAACAAAGAATAAATTTGTACCAAGATTGTTTGGTTTTTCAGACATGTTATGTATTCATCAGATTCATTCAATGGGGGTGAATTATTTAGATTAAATCAGAAAATAGGATTGATGGTGATCGCACACTTGTGTAAATCAGGTGTACATTCACCAGTATGAATGTACTAAACAAACTAGTTTGAGATCATGATCAGGCCTGGAATGTTAAATTTGCTTTTATAGTACACCTCTTAATGCATTAATGATAACTGTTATTTTAATGGGTTTAAATGAGTTTTACTGTTTTTCCCCATTCAGGATATTTTGGTTTGGAGCACAAAACATATGTATTTTTAATGAGGCTGTTTCCTTAAGTGCCATTTGCTTGCGTGCTATATATATTGTGGTCTGATCCTGATCCATGGCTCCAACCCTACTGTGCCACTTTGGAAACTCACAGAGGATGGAGGGCTGTTTTGGGGGCAGGCTTTGGGTAGGGATTTTCCTTAAGCTTGTTGAGCTGACTTTAGGCCATTTACTCTGAGTCACCTGCAGGGAGCATTTCTGAGCAACACTGTGAGGTGGAGGAGAGGAGCTTGTAGCGAGGTGTACATTTAGCAAGAACAGATTTGGTGAACTGCTTCCCTGGACTGTAGAACAGGCCTTAGGTGCAACTCTAACTGTTGTAAATCAGGACAGCCCAAAGGTCATGGTTTGGAGCTACCTTTCCCCACCTCTTCTAGGTCCTTTGCCAAGTAAAGTTTGGTCTGATGAGGGGATCAGGCCCTACCAATGGCAGCTGAGGCTGGCAGGGAGCTTATTTTTTATCTGATAAAAAATGGAAGAGAAATGTGTAAAATAGTGAAAGAGAAAGTTTGGCGTTGACTGGAGAGAGGACTGCCTGAAGACAGCTCTGTACCAGCAGGCCATTCAGGAACATGGAGAGCATTGAGATACTATAGATGTACTCCCTAGTGCTGGGAGCTGCCGAGCTGGCTTTAAGGAATTACCAGATAGCTAGGAAGCTAGCATTTTTACTTGTACTGAAGGACTGGCCCAAAGCAGCCAGTTAGGGACTATTTCAGATGTACTGCTTTTCATAACATAAGCTGTTTCTCCCCTATATTTTGCTTTATTTACATGAAATTTTGAAAATGCTAAAAATTAACCCCCCCCACACACTAGAAATCAACCCACCCAACACCCCGCCAATGCCCCCCCCCCCCCAAAAAAAACAAAAACAAACCAACAACCCGTCAAAAACAAACCAAAACCAAACAAACTGTAAGGCAGGAAGGTGAGTGTATTAAACTCCATTAGTGAAATAAGGACTACAGTGTATTTTCAATTGAGAGTGTTTGCTTGTATCACACTGTTTTGGAGTCAGGTTCGCCAAGCTGCGCGTTTGTCTGACTGCAGGCTACATGACTGCACTTTAATCAGAGTCCAATAAATTGCTTCTGTTAGAAGGGGCACTAAAGAGCTCCAATTAATTTACACGCAAAACCACGATAAATATTACTAGCTATACACAATTCAACATTACTTCACAATAATTTACTGCCCCTGTATTGGATATTCTATCTATGCAAAACCATATTGCAGCCCATTAACTGAAAAAATTATGAGAAAGCTCTCTAATTTCTCATCAGCAAAATACATGATAAGAAGAAAGATTAACATATAGGTGCCCTCTGAACTGAGGAGAAGTGAGACTGCAAGAGTCCCAGGTCCTGATTCTGATTTTGGTAAATCAGAAGGAAATTCACTGTAGTCTGTGCAAAACATGTGGATGATCAAAATCAGGCCCTCAGAGAAATTATGGTTTGTTTAAGCGACTGGTTTAATTGGGTCAGATTCTGCTTTGATTTTCTGAATGTAGCTCTAGTCTAATTTCATCAAAGATGGTAGATCAATACCAGTGTAACCGTGATCAAAATATGGACTGTGGAATACATTCACTAGCTGGTGTTAGATTTCACAGCCTAATACGCTTCAATGACAGATTTAAAATGGAAAGATTACCTCACAGTCCATACGAGTTCAAATTAAACTCTCATAAGTTTTGACTACTTCTCTGTCTACTTGTCTCTAGAGTGTAATCATTAAGGGTTTGTCTGCAAGTGGACCCTTGGAAAGTTAAGCTGAATTAACCAAAGTTAATCAAATTAATGTGCATTCAGTTGTTGCGTGGATGTTCTCATTCAGAGTTGAAGTAGCCTTGGAGATGAATAGATCTGGAGATTGCTTCAGAAGCCAAATGAGCAAAACAAGGATGTCAACCAAGTATTATACATGCTGGATAGCATAGAAAGACAAATCATAGCTACGCATTGAGACATTTAACTACTTCCTTTGATTAATCAAACATAAGTGTACTGGACCTGGGTCATCTCTCACTTCCATCCGTTTTCAATTCATGTAACTCCATATGACTCAGTGGAATTACTTTCTGATTCAAATGAGTGAAAGGAGAAACCCCACCATTAAAGAAAGGTTGATTGCAGGTACTATGAAGAGATAGGTGTAGCCACATTGTTATAATGTGAAAGCCTCATGGAAATCATTGACTGAAATGTCTTTGCAAGAAGTTTCAGTTGCACTCCTGCCTTGTTCCATCATTAAAAAACATTTTTTTGACCTTATTTATAGATGGATTGAACAGTCCCAAGTCTGAAGGACTTCAGTTGAAATGATGATCAGCACTTCAGAGCATCAAAGCCAACATCAAAGATAAGTAGCTTCCATCAGCTAAGTGTGATATGGACCAGTTGAAAAGACAGATACCTACACAACAGTACCGAGTTCACTGATAGAAACTCTTCCATGAGAGAAATCAAATTTCCTGGGTGCAACATTTATGTTGGAAAGAAACATGCTGAAAACAGTCCTTCTGCTATTAATTTATATACTGCCCAGAGGGTACCTCTATTTGTATTATTGAGTGGCTCATAATGAGTTCTGGTTTGGGATGCAGAACTCAAAACAGCTCTGTTTTACCAGATAAACAGTGAATGAGATACCTTGTAAAACAAATGTAGCAGTAACTCTAGGGTGCCATACATTTCTTATAAAATGCTGAGATACAGAATGCAAACAACAAGAAACATAATCGAAAACAAAATGACCTTTAGTTTAGTACAGCTTCTGTCTCTTGGTGTGTCTTTAAAGTGGAACAGCTCTACTATTCCTATGCAACAAAGAGTTAGTTTCCACAGCAAGAAACATCCTCTATATTCAATTGTGGGGATAGGATTTACCTCATCCAGAAATGTGATTACTGAAAACTTTTACTATAAAGAAGTCAAGCTGCTTTGGACAGCCTGCAATCTTCTCCATTACAAGAGAGGATTTCCTGCAACAAGCAAATTGTAACAATGATTAGAAAAGGCTGCAATGAAGATAGTTAACAGTAGAATGTTTCTATATTTAAATTCTAGGAGACTTGGAGGTCACCTGATCCATCCTCTGTAGTGCCAGATGATTCCAGGAGTACATTGCACCTGCTGGCCAAGGATACAATGACAAATTTGTTACAACAGAGAGAACATTTTCCTAGCAGAGCTCCCATCTTGGGGTTGGGAATCCAGTCTGGGAAGGGAGCAGTAAAGAGAAACCAGGGTGATGCACAGGTGACTGGTAGAGGGGGTACGGGGGTGGGTGGGATGGGACACGTGCACCCCCCGAGATTGGCCCCTGACTCAGCACCACTCAGGATGGAGCAATTTTTTTGCTGTGCAGGCTGGTGGCATGTTGGGGTGAGGGAACTAAGCCACAGCACAGAAGTATAAGAGTGGATATGGGGCTTTTGGCCCGCCCACAAATTGTGCCCCACCGAGATTCAGGAGGCACCAGTCACCCCTGGGGTGATGTGTGTAGAAGCCTCCATTTAGCTTTCCCAGTGGATATGGAAGTGGAAAATAAATGTGGTTTTAACTGGTAGCTTCCTCTGAAGAAACCTCCTTGAAGGGCTCCTGGAGACAGCTGCTTCCTGAGAGCAATGGGGAGGACTCCCAGGCTGAAGGGAGTTTCCTCAGTCCCCAGAGGGTTGCCTGAGGTTGGTATAGGGCTGGGTCTGTGACACAAGGATTCTCCTTTAACTAGGCCAGTGTATACTGTGGCTACAGAGGCCAGTGTATACTTGTATTTCTTGCTGTTATGCTGCTTCAGGTGCCCAATTGGCTTGTTTGGAGCCTGGCATTCACACCCCTGCCAACTTTCTTGTATTGCAGAGGTAAGCATAGATTCATGCTACTGGAATATGAATAAGCAATAATAATAATTGTGGTTTGTGGTTGGGGAACACAGCAGAATGAAGGAGAAACACAAAGGCATATGATGGAATGAATGTGGTAGAGGGAGGCTGGGAGAGATGTGAGCAAGGAAGCTGAAGGAGAGAAGATGAAAGGGAGGAAAACTGAGTTTTTTCAAGGGACAATTGTCTAATTAACCTGTGGTTTCTGGGGGTGCTGCATGTCCTCCAACTCTTGAAGGACATGCAGTCCTTCATATATATTCATACTGTTGAGTTCTAGTATTCATAAGGCATTTTACAAACATTAACTCTTTCATTGTTGTGGTTCCTCTGTCAGGTAGATATTATTTAACAGATAAGCTAGAGAACAGAGATTAAGATCTTCATTTGCCGTTGTGGGTGCATACATTTAAGCCCCTAAAACCATATGTTCACATAAAGGTACCTGATGTTTGGCAGTGGGATTTGGATGTTTTGATCCAGGTGACCTGGCAGGTTGCTGAGGGAATCAGAATGAATCCCAAGTCCCTTGCTTTTAGACCATACAGCCTTTTTATAAATATGAAAATTGAGATTATGTTGGATATTTCTTGGTTAACTAGATTAGGATGCATTGACACTTGTGCACCTGTGTGGAGTTTTGATAGCAAGGAGAAGCTGGAGTTTCTTATATACTGTGTGAGGTTTTCCTTGACCACTCATTTCTAAGTCACTCTAGCCAGAGCAGGCAACACCAAGCGATGGATGATCCCTAGTTTAGCAAAAATGAGGTCATAAGAAAATGACTGGCTTATACACCATACACCACTGTTCACATGTTTGCTTCTCCAGAACACTTGTTATGCAGTTTGTGGTTATGTTGGCTCAGCTTTTGAATACAAGATGAATGTACAACAGGTGAATAAGTCTAGACAGAAAAAAGTATCCTTGTTCCCGCAGGAACTTGCTTGCTTTCCCCACCCTCCTCTTTTTTTTAAAGTTGTCTTTCCCCAAATATTCTTTGCTCAGCATTAGGTCAGTTCTTGTTCTTGCAGCACTTTGAAATCCTTAGCACTTTTCATCTTTGAATTCAAAGAATCTTTGTCTGAAGTAGTAAAATCATTGGCAAGGGAAGCCAATTATCTAGTGAAAGAGGATTATTTTAGTTTGATTACGGGAATGACCTCAAGCAGAATGTTTGAAACATTCACTTTTTGCCTGCCTTTAACCACATTCTCAGATGCAGTCAGGTTTTATCTGATTAGACACAAGATGTGATTTTACTTATTTGCTATCTAAGAAAATGCATAGGAGGAATTTTAAGGATTAGTTCTCCTGTGGACTTGTATGAAAGCAATCTATGGGGGATTGTGCTGAAGTGCTCTTTTTGTTTAGGATAGATAAGGAGGAAGGTGTTAATGGTCAAGGCATTACTAGACATGAAAGAAAAAGAACAATGTTATTATGTAACGAATGCCATCATGTGCTTTGAGCACTCTGAGATTTCTGATTTTGATGGGTTTATCTACATATGCCATTAAGGCAATATGGTAAACACTGGCAGCTAACTGCTCCTGGGCACGGCAGCTTCACGTGAGCCGGGGACTGTAGCAATTAGAGTGGAGGTGAAGCAAGTCTCCAGCTGGCTGGAATGACCAGGCACAATTAACGTGCCTGGTTAGCATCTGCATGTTCAGTGCAGTAAAGTACTATCCTACGGTGGAGTTGATCAGTTTACTGTGCCCTAATACCAGCACATGTGTAGACTGTTATGCTTTACTGCAGAGCTAATTAGTCAACTCCACAGTAAGCGCACATGTAGATGCACCCAGTTACTTCAAATTTACATCAGTAAAACTTCACTGACTTCTTTTTGAATTTATACCAATATAAACTATAAAGTAGGTCTGGGTTCTTTCTATGGATACTCCATTTACAGTGTTTTCATAGTCTTTTTCACATAGCTTTAAAGAGAACTTTTCACATGTGAACCAATTTAGTGGTCATAGAGGCATCAGCTCTAAAAGGCAGGGACTGCCCTATTCTTCCCATGGAGTTTTAGCTTTGAAACTCACCGGTGTCAATTTTAGTGGGTGTGGCTACACAAGATACTATGTTGCTATAGCAATGAGCTACAATGAGGTAGCTGACACTACTGCACTGTAGCTCATTGCTAGTGTGCATTGGGGTCAGAAATGACCTGGGCATCGCTGGGACTACTCAGTAACAGCAGTTACTGCACAGTTATTTGGTACATGCTAAATGTATAATAACAACTGCACAGTCAGGGGCATGTGTAGACATGTCCAGTGTGAATATTGATCTGAAGTGTGATTATTTTTTTTTCCCTAACCCAAATTGCCAGTGGGCAAAAAGAGGGAATTAGTGTTACACAGAGACATTTTCCCCAGCATGCAAGGAAATTGTTGAAAAAAAAAGTAAGTTGTTGCTCTGGGCTCTCCAGAGCAGCTACAGTTCCCAGCACCATGGCAAGCACTGTGGGGCAGGGGCAGGAGAGCACAGGCAGGGAAGCTGTCTGCATTCTGCTGGCCCTTCCCCCTGCCCCCAGGCTGTGCCCTTCAGCTCAGCCTAGCCCCTGGAAGGGAGCTGTGAGTGCTGTGGGTGGGCAAGGCAGGGCCTGGGCAGGTGCTGCGGAAGGCCACTAAGCGGGGGGCTTCCAGTAGGTGGGTAAGCCCGGGTCAGGAAGATGGACACCCTGTCCCATCCAGATGGGGGTAGCACTGAGGTACCTATGAGAAGCAAGCACTGGGGGAAGTGCCATGTGCAGGCCAGCCCAGGCAGCCTCCTGGGAAGGTGGGAAGCAGGGCTGCCTTGGGGCTCTGTGGGCTCAGGCCACAGCTGGCTGGCTGGTGGGCTGGCAGGCAGGCAGGCAGGCTGGGGCACCCAGTGGCACCGAAGGTGGGGCCTGGCCTACACAACTCTGCAGGCATAGGGCGCAGCCACCCTGCCCATGAGGGATGCCACTTGGCTGGGCCGGGATGCCGGGCTTGAGAAGCTCTCAGCTCTGGGCTCAGCTTCCCTGCATGCTGGGCACAGTAGGAGTGGGGCGGTGCTGCCTCCAGTGCAAGAGCCTGGCCATAGGAGCTCCCTAGGACCCAGGAACAGCCACCACAGGTTACGCTTGGGGCCAAGGTGGCTGGGAGCCTGCAGAGCAGGAGTGCTGCACAGCACCTACCCTGGCTCTGACCCTTGGAGGAGAGTTGAGGGTGTGCAAGGCTGGGGCCCGGGCAGGTGGGGGCAGCCGAGGTGGCTGTTCTCAAGACCCAGGGGGTTTCCATGAGTGGGCTCTTGTGCTGGGGGCAGCCCCACCCTGCTCCTGCTGTGCCCAGCATGCAGGGAGTCTGAGCCCAGAGCTGGAAGCCCCACAGGCCTGGTGTCTTGCCCTGGCCAGGTAGCATCCTCTTGCAAAAAAGGCAGCTGCACCCCTTGTCTGTAGAGCTGTGTGGGCCAACCCGGACCCCACCTTGGGTACCATTGGGTACCTCCACCTGCTTGCCCACCACGGCCCAAGCCTGCAGAGCCCTGGGGCAGCCCCTGCTTCCCACCTACCCCCACCTTCCCAAAAGGTTGGCTAGCCCAGGTGGGACATGGGTCTGTCTGCCTAAGCCCTTCCTCCCAGCCCTGGGCCCAAGCTTCCCTGGTTCCAGGACCATCAGAGAGGCCTGAGCATCTCAGCCCTGATGGCTGCTGCTGGGGTGTCACTGCCTTTCTCTGCCGGACACTGCCCTCAACCAGCGGGCCCAAGCTGCAGCTGGTAGTGGTAGGAGACATTGGTGGCAAAGGACACACCCTCTTCCTCTTTTCCTTTTTTACTCTCTTCTTTTTCTTTTTCTCTCTCCTCTAATTCTTTTTTCTCCTTTATTCTTTTTTCTCCTCTCTTTTCTCTCTCTACTTTCTCTCCTCTCTTCTTATTTCTTTCTCTTCTCTTTTACTCTTTGTTTCCTTTCCCTCTTTTTCTTTTTTCTCTTTCTCTCTTTATCTCTCTCCTCTCCTTTTCTCTTTTCTTTTTGTTCTCTCCTTCCTATTTCTTTTTTCTCTTCTTTTTCTCTCCCCTTTTTCTCTCTCCACTTTTTTCTCTCCTTTTATTTCTTTTCTTTGTTTACCTCTTCCTCTTTCTTTTCTCTCTTCTTCCTTTTTTCTCTTTTTTCTCTCTATTTCATCACAACATGCTTAACAAAAAAGAATATATAAAAACAAAGGTTTAGACATTTTAGAAAACCTGGTATTTACTATAAAAAAGAGCAACATTTCTGATTCTTAGCTATATTACTATGCACGCCAGCACTCTAGCAACTTAAATGGGAGACATTATCATGTTTTCGGCACTCTGGCCAAAAACGTTGCCTACCCCTGTACTAACAGTTGTAGGAATGGCATAAATGACTCATACCTCCTGAGGCTTGTGGGGCATGGCAACTGCCTGTAGATGATAGCGGTGGTATCAGTGGTAGGGGCATGGTAGTGGTGAGTGGGAATTTTCCTACATCATGAGGAAAAGGTCACAGATGTCTTTGCTTCCATGTGGAAGTGTGCGCACACCTGCAATGTGTATGTGCATTTAGAGGGCACTTGTCCCACTCAGGAAGAGGACAATTGCCACAATAAAACAAACCAATGACCTATTTACATCAGGACCTTGAAATAAATTTGAATTATTTGAATTATTATCCTTTTAGCTAAAGTTTAGTACACGGGCTAAAAAAACATGTTTCTGTCAGAACAAATGATAGTGAAAGAGCTATCGATATTCACACTGACATTGACATCAGTGAGTTTCGGAGCTAAAACTCCATGGGAAGAACAGGATAGTTTCTACCTCTTAGAGCTGATGCTTCTATGAGAACCAAATTGGTTCACATGTGAAAGATTCTCTTTGAAGCTATGTGAAAAAGATTAAGAATATATATGTGTGTGTTTATATAAATGAAAACTCAAATTCTGCAGGAAACACTGAAAATGGAATATCCATAGAAAGACCCTAAACCAACTCTATAGTGATGGCATGAGAGTCAAAAGTTCAGCATACATTTCCAGTGCTCCTGCCACAGCTTAGCTTGTACTGGGGAGTCTTTACATGTGCTTTGGGGGTGGGGGAGTGCTTTAATTAGAGCTGATTACTGATAGACACTGGTACACGAGATGCAGAAGCTGCTGGGGCAGTTCTGCTCTGATGTGCTGTAATTACAGCATGTTGGAGCAGTGTCCCTGCACATCTACAGGCACCCTTGGTGGCTGAGTACTGCACTACCAGTATCATAGTGTGGAAAGCACTTTGATACCTTAAGTATAAAAGATGCTTTAAAAATCTAATTGCATTCTATAGTGCATGTTAATATTATATCCTCCCAGCTAATGAAAGACTTCATGGTGCACATCTAATTTCTCTCATGTTAACTTATAGATAAATTTATATATGGTACAAAGATTGTATGCGGAAGAAGATTTTTCGTTTTAATTTCTTACTTTTCAATTGCACTTCTGTAATACTGTATTGCATGTTGTATGTGTTGTGGTGTCTGATAGCAAAACTATAAAAAAGGCATCCTCTATCCCAAACTTCCCATCCAAAAGACTGTTGGTAAGTCCTGGAGAGTCCACAACTAGATTTTAATATTAATACTTTTTTAGGCTTGAGGGGACAATTAGCTCTTTTAAACTGCAGCTTAGGGAAGAAAAACTAAATATCTCTGTGAACAGTCTATTAAAATGCAGAGATACTTAGTCTTTTTACAGCTTAATGTTTGGAAGGCTTTTAGTTGGACATTCAACCCTCCTTTAATATTCATTTAGTTCTTGACAATAATTTACTTGTTCTGTTTTGGCCTTCTGAGGGCAGTGTCACCTAATACTTGGTTATACTCATGACCTACTTGGCTAGTAAAAGAACATTGATATCTCCCCACTTTCTAAGTGCCTAACCAGAGCCCACTGAAGTTGATCCCACAACATGGGAGGTTTGCTGCCTACCCAGAGCCAGGATCTGGGGCACCACTGCAAGGATTCCCAACCTCATCCAGCCCTCTGATTACTATCCCATGGTCCTCGCCTATGTGGGCACAAATGATGCGGCCAGGAGTAGTCCAGACCATGTCATCAGTGACTACAGGGCTCTGGGGGCCAGGCTTAGGAAGTTGGGGGCACAGGTGGTCTTCTTGTCCATCCTTCTGGTCACCAGTCACTGTCAAAATCGGGATGCCTGCATCAGGGAAATCAACTTGCGGCTCCAAAGTTGGTGCCATCATGTGGGTTTTGGCTTCTACAACTATGATCCACACTTCCATGAGAGAGGCATCCTGGGATGTGATGGTCTTCATTTCTCTTCTAAAGGTAAGAGTCTGTTCTCCTAAAGATTGGCTGATCTTCTCCAAAGGGCTTTGAACTAGGTTCGTCGGGGGATGGGGAAGCAGAGGATAAGGAGAACCTAGGATCAGCGAGCCATGAGCAATGCACTGGATCACCCCAGGTAAGAACTAAGGGGCCCGATTGACATCAGGACAGGGGGTACCAAGGGCACTCATCGTGGAGCTTAAATGTTTCTACACTAATGCTAGGAGCATGGGGAACAAGCAGGAGGAACTTGCACTCTTGCTTGCGAGCAACAACTTTGACCTGGTTGGACTAACTGAAACTTGGTGAGACCCTACTCACGATTGGGCAGTAGGCATTGAGGGTTACAGGTTGTACAGATGGGATAAAGTGGGGAAAAAAGGTGTGTGGGAGGGTGTTGCTCTCCATGTTAAGGAACAATATACATCCTCTATAATCAAGATGGGATCAGAGGAGGCCCAAACCGAGGTACTGCGGTCAGGATACAAGGGGATCGCGGGGAAAAGGACTTGGTAATGGGGGTTTACTATAGACTACCACACCAGGAGGATGAGCTAGACCTGGAATTCTCCAGACAGCTCTTAGAGGCCATATGATCAAGAGAGATAGTTGTCATGGGTGACCTAAACCACCCTGACATCTGCTGGGTGGAGCAGTCAGCCAAATCTAACCACTCACATGGGTTCTTAACTTGCATACAGGACCTCCACCTAATGCAGGAGATACAGTTCCACTAGGGGAAACGCCTTGCTAGACTTGGTGTTAGCTACAGAGGGTGACCTGGTGGAGAATCTATAGGTACAAGGTAACCTAGGGGATAGTGACCATAGATTGATTGAATTCACTATCTGGCAAAGAGTGAGTAAACTAACCAGCAGGACTGAAGTGCTAGACTTCAGAAAGGCTAACTTCAGTGTGCTCAGGAGATTAGTTAGTGAGGCGTTAAAGCTCAAGAGCATTGGCGAAATGGGGGTTCAGGAAGGGTGGTCGTTCTTCCTGGGAGCGATACTATGGGCGCAGAAGGTGACAATCCTGTTGCACATAAAATGGGACAAAGGGACCCAGAAGCCCTCTTGTCTGAACAGGGAAGTCTAGAAAAGCCTAAGGGTAAAAAAAGAGGTATAAAGGCTGTGGAAACGGGGTAGCTACCAAGGAGGAATATACCTCCCTGGCTCGCACTTGCAGGGAATCAGTTAGGAAGGCCAAAGCAGGATTAGAACTTAGGCTGGTGACAAAAATTAAGGACAACAAGAAGTCCTTCTTCAGGTATATAGGGAGCAAAAGGAAGGCACAGGGTAGCATAGGACCCCTACAGGACAAACTAGGGCAACTGGTGGCAGAGAGCAGAGACAAAACTGAGCTCTTCAATGAGTTCTTTGCATCTGTATTCCTAGACACAGGCCAAGACAAATCTCCCAATTGGATCACAGATAGATATAGGAGGGACACCAGACCACCAACTGTTAGCACAGACATAGTGAAGGGGCACTTGGAGGGGCTGGATGTGTTCAGATCAGCGGGCCTGAATGAACTTCATCCAAGGGTGCTGAAGGAATTGGCCAGTCTCATAGCAGAGCTGCTGGCATGGCTGTTCGAGCACTCATGGTGCTCTGGTCAGGTCCCAGAAGACTGGAAAAGGGCCAATGTGGTCCTTATTTTCAAGAAGGGGAGGAGAGAGGAACCAGGATACTATAGGCCACTTAGTCTCACTTCTATCCTTGGGAAAACTCTGGAAAAAATCATTAAGGATCACATTTGTGAGAGCTCAGCATTTGAAATAATGCTGAAAGGAAATCAGCATGGGTTCATTGCAGGTAGATCCTGCCTGACTAACCTTGTTTCTTTTTATGACCAGGTCACAAAATGCTTAGATGCAAGAGTTGAGGTAGATGTCATCTACCTAGACTTTAAGAAAGCCTTTGATATGGTATCTCATTCTGTTCTCATAAATAAACTGACAGGCTAGACCTAGTTAGGGAACTTTTGAAGGGGCTGGATGTGTTTAAATCAGTAGATCCAGATGCTCTTCACCTGAGGGTGCTGAGGGAATTGGCGGAGGTCATAGTGGGGCCCCTGGCATGGCTCTATGAGTGCTCGTGGGGCACTGGCCAGATACCAGAGGATTGGAAAAGGGTAAATGTGGTCCCCATTTACAAGAAAGGGAGAAAAAAGGACCCCGGTAATTATAGGCCAGTCAGTCTTACCTCGGTCCTTGGGAAGACCTTTGAGAAAATTATCAAGGAGCATATCTCCAAGGGCCCAGCAGGAGATGTAATGCTCAGGGGAAACCAACATGGGTTCATTGAGGGCAGGTCCTGCCTGACTAACTTATTTTCTTTTTATGATCAGGTCACAAAATCCCTGGACGAGGGTGTCGGCGTGGATGTCGTCTTCCTGGACTTTAAGAAGGCTTTTGACACAGTTTCCCACCACATTCTCTTAAAAAAACTTGGTGACTGTGGCATTGATGTCTACACAGTCAGATGGGTGGCAAACTGGCTAGATGGTCACACCCAGAGAGTGGTGGTGGATGGGTCCTTTTTGACTTGGAGGGATGTGGGCAGTGGAGTCCCCCAGGGATCAGTCCTGGGGCCTGCACTATTCAGCATCTTTATCAGAGATCTGGATGTGTGTGTGGAATGCATGCTGTCCAAATTCACTGATGACACCAAGATGTGGGGTGAGGTGGGCACGCTGGAGGGGAGGGACAGAATCCAGCTAGATCTAGACAGGTTACAGAGGTGGGTGGCTGAGAATAGGATGGAATTAAACACGGACAAGTGCAAGGTACTGCATCTAGGGAGAAGGAACCATCAACACACCTATAGGCTGGGGAACACCCTTCTTGTCAACACGGTGGCAGAAAGGGATCTTGGAGTCATTGTTGACTCCAGGATGAACATAAGCCGCCAGTGCGAGCAAGCTGTCAGTAAGGCTAACCGCACCTTGTCGCGCATCTACAGATGCATCACAAGCAGGTCCAGGGAGGTGATCCTTCCCCTCTATGCAGCGTTGGTCAGGCCACAGTTGGAGCACTGCATCCAGTTCTGGGCGCCGCACTTCAAGAGGGATGTGGCTAGCACTGAGAGGGTCCAGAGGAGGGCCACTCGCATGATCCAGGGACAGCAGAGCAGGCCCTACAAAGAGAGGCTAAAGGGTCTGAACCTATTCAGCCTCCACAAGAGAAGGCTGAGAGGGGATCTGGTGGCCATTTACAAACTCACCAGGGAGGACCAGTGAGAACTGGGGGAAGCTCTGTTCCCCCAGGCATCACCCGGGGTTACTAGGAATAACAGCCACAAATTGTTAGAGAGAAGGTTCAGGCTGAACATCAGGAGACATTACTTTACAGTTAGGGCTGCCAGGCTCTGGAATGGGCTCCCAAGTGAGGTAGTACTCTCTCCTACCTTGGGGGTCTTCAAGAGGAGGCTGGGCAGATATTTGGCTGGGGTGATATGATCCTGGCACCCGTTCCTGCCTGGGGCAGGGGGTCTGACCTGATGATCTGTTTAGGTTCCTTCCGACCCTAAGTACTATAATACTATGATAAGCTGTGATGCAGATGATTATATGGTCAGGTGGGTGGCAAATTGACTTAGGGGTTGCACCCAGAGAGTGGTGGTGGATGGGCTGATATCGACCTGGAAAGATGAGGGCAGTGGAATCCTGCAAGGCTTGGTCCTTCGGTGACTTAGAAGAGGGTGTGGAGCGCACTCTGTCCAAGTTCGCAGATGATACCAAATTACAGGGAAAAGTTAACACACCAGAGAGTAGGGAACAGATCCAGGTGGATCTGGACAGGTTGGAAAAATGGGCAGAACGAAATAAGATGCAGTTCAACAAAGACAAGTGCAAAGTGCTGCACCTGTGCAAAAATAACCACCAGCACACTTACAAGCTGGGGAATGACCTTCTCAGCAGCACAGCAGTGGAAAGGGATCCTGGAGACATAGTTGAGTCCAAGATGAACATGAGTCGTCAGTGTGATGAAGTCATCAACAAGGCTAACCACACTTTATCATGCATTAGCAGATGCATGATGAACAGGCCCAGGGAGGTGATGCTTTTTCTCTATGTGGCAGTGGTCAAGCTGCAGTTGGAGTACTGTGTCCAGTTTTGGGTGCTGCACTTCAACAGCGATGTGCAGAACCTTGAGAGGGTTCAGAGGAGGCCACTTGTATGGTCAGAAGCCTGCAGGCAAAGCCCTATGAGGAGAGACTGAAGGACCTACATCTCTTCATCCTTCGCAAGAGAAGGCTGAGGGTGATCTTGTGGCTGCTTATAAATTCATCAGGGGAGGGCATCAGGCAGATTTTCTGTTTACTAGGGCACCCCCTGGAGTAACTAGGAACAATGGCCACAATTTGATGGAGAACAGATTTAGGTTGGACATTAGAAAGAACTTCACAGTAGGGGTTGCCAGAATCTGGAACGGGCTTCCCAGGGGGGGCAGTTCTCTCCCCTACGAGACTGGACAAGCACCTAGCTCGGGTCATGTGACCCCAGTGCTCTTTCCTGCCCAGGACATGGGGTTGGACTCGATGACCTACTGAGGTCCCTTCCGACCCTAACATCTATGAATCCTATGAATATGAAGGGAATATTTCCAGGCACTTCAGTGTGTTTTGGATTTGGCCCTAAAGCCTTTAGCTGCTACCCTGGAGCCAGATCTACAGCCAGTGCACATTAGCCTAGCCTCACTGAATTCAATTTTTGGATATTTTTCCTGGATAGAGTCATAGATCTTAGGCCAGATGGGACCATTATTAACAATACTGTCAGATTTCTTACACATATAGAACATAGGTTTTAACAAACAGTTCTCAGATTAATTTGTCTTTTCACCTTTATTATTATACCTAAGTATATTCCTTGCAAGATTCTAACTAACAACTCCTTCTTGCTGGTGTTTATATATGTTGGTATCTCCTTCTCACCATTGGTTGGCCAAATTATATTCCTTTTAAACCCATCTCATCATAAAACAATGTTTTCATCTTTCAGTCATTTCTGCCAATCCTTAAGGCAGCTGTTTTACTGATCTTTTCCCAGCAGATAAAGTAATTTCTTATATTGCTAATCAGAGCACAAAACAAGAAGGTTTCTGTATCATAGGGCACAGAGGAAACTGTGGTTTTAGGGCTGTTTGGGTGGAATGGATAAGGAGACCCGGGGGAAAGAGGGATTAACGGAACACAAATACGAAAGACTAGGGCTTCTGGTGTGGATAGATCTTGGATTTCATTGGTTCATCTATCCAGTGCTGAAAAAAGAAGAAAGCAGGGAGTTTTTTGAGTGAGATCAGCTGAGAATTCGGCCTGGTATTTGTGGTACTTGTACTTTAATTACACTAATTGGCATCAACTAAATCTTGATTTTGCTGTCTTTCTAATCTATGTAGATGGACCCTGTACACTGTAAAAGATACATTTACATCAGCTAGAAAACAAATGGAAATCAAGCACATTTTTTCTCTTCTGCTTTGAGTAGGCAAGTGAATACCATTCATTCAGAACCACTGGCTCTACTTGAACTTGTGAAAACTATTATGCTGTTATCACCCCTAGTAGAAAAGCTGCAGAAGAGTCAATATGTTGATTCTCAGGAGATACAAAAGAGAGAATGAGTAAATATTCAGTCAGCAATTCATGGTCCCTATCTAGTATTCAACAATATTATGCAGTTGAGGCCTAGGAAGATCAATGCAAAGCAATCAGGAGAGGAAAAAGCAGTATCTTGAAGGACAGGTGTAAGGAAAACCAGAGGCTGTGATGATCCGGCACAGTAAATCACTAGTGTGTTAAAACTGATCAGGCCAAACTTGTTATCAACTTAAAAGACTAAACTCAAGGGATTTATTTTTTAGGTTTCCCAGATGACTAGTCCTCAAAGCTTAAAGAGGAGTTAGATATTGGCAACAATAGTATAGTAGTGAATTTGGGAGTACAAATATGTGAAGAGTTCCATTTTTTAATTAAATAAGAGTCTGGACGTGTTAGTAGTTGCTGAGGTTCCAGTGGAGCTAATAATAGTTACTAGCACTTCAGCTATTTCAAATTTAAGCAGATTATTAATGGTTATGGGAACAGAAGGATTTTGGGAGGTAGCTTTACCTTTCTTTCTCTCAAATATTTTTTTTAAACATAGATAACCTGGTAGCATTTTTAAAGCCCAAAATAATGTAACTGGATTGGTATGAAGCTAGTGACTTGGGCTGGTAAGAAGTCCAGTCTGTTTTCAGGAAATACATCCCATCCTTATCTTCTTTCACTTCTCCACTGCTTTCAACACCATGACAGTGGGGCATTCCCTCTTCCTTGTATCTTGCACTCACTCCGCTTTTGGTACTGCTCTCTCCTCCTCATAGATCCCTAGAGTAGGACATAGGCATCACCGCTGCTCCTGAGCCTCTTTCCCTGAGCTGTGGTATAGATAAGCCCAGTACAGTTGCATGCAGTCTCCCTAAGTTGATTTCACAATCCTGTGCAGGCACTTAAAATACTCCTCCTTAAGCCTCATATAAGTGCCCTGTCTTTTTCAACCCCTTCCTTGCCTTGCTCACATTTTTATCAGAGACTCTTGGTATCAGTATCTTTATTCCTCTTTCTTGCTCACTCATCTGTTTGTTTGGGTGCTATGTTTTGTTTGGAAATAGGCTGCCAATTAGCAAGGCAGCCAAGAGGAGGACTCCTGCTTGAATATATTTGGTCTGACCTTCAAGACTGAGCCAGGACTGACTCAGCTAAGCTTGAAGCAACTAGGATGGCCCTTGAGGGTGCGCATCCACATAGGCAGGTGCGTGCACTTGCAGCAGCTCAAATAGGAGCAGCACAAATTTGGGCCAGGGATTTTTGCCTCTGCACACGAGCCTGGACATGCACTTTGGTGTGGGGCAAGTTAAGCCACTTGGGGCAAAATAACCCCACTTGGGGCAAAATAAACCTGCCCAGCTTCTCCCGGAGCTGCAGCCAGGGGTAGCTAGAGCCAGGGGCCAGCAATATAAAAACCTGGTCTGGTGAGCAACTCAGGGTTACTTGATCTCAGGAGCTTCTGGGAGGAAGCAATCTGTACCCCTTCCTGCCTCAGGCTCCTGCTCCTGTGCCTGCTGCTATTGCCAATCCCCACCCATGGGGGGGTGTCCTCTGCCGCACACCGCTGCCCTCCACACCAGGGGAGGGGAAGGTCCACCACATCCTCACCACACTGCACTGCACCCCAGCACCGCACCGGAGCTTTTGCACTCCCATTCTGGCTTGCTGCCCAGCCTACTGCCAAGTCCCAGCCAGGGGACAGCCCAGGGAGGGAGCCTGTGCTGCCTGCAGACCCCTCCCCCCACCACTGCCAACACCTAAGGATGCCTTATCTGCTCCAGCTGCCACCCCCACCTTTACTTGAAACACACCTTGAGTTGTAGCAGAAAGCCCCCTTTTCCTTTTGCCTGCATTTGCTCTCCCCTCTTTGGATATGTTTCTCTTCTACCTTTTCTGCCTTCCTCTTTCTTTCAGTATAAGATAAGGAATTGTGTTTTAAAGTTTGTATGTGTGTATTTTGTATCTCTCCTTGTATTTTGGTATTTTTATCTATTTGTGTGCCATGGCATTACTCTTGTAACTTATATTTTATACTCCTCACCTTTTAACTAAATGTGTTTAGTTTCAGAAGTAAGTTATACATTGTAACAATGTTAACAAGGACAGGAATCAAACTGCCACTTCCCTGTATCAGGCGGGCCCCTGAAAGAGCGAGTGAATCAGTGATTGAATGCGTAACACAGTAGCAGGTGGCAATTAACACCTAGGGAAACTGCAGATCAACCAATGGAAGAAATCAATAGGAGACAATGTAGCAACTGGGAATTCTCTAAACTTCACTGTTCAAGGGCTAGAAGCCCCAGTCTGAGTTAATCAATGCCAGGGACCAACTTTTGGGCTGAATATCTCCAGATCGACCGCTCCTAGAGCCCTATTCAAAATTCATCAATGGACTCCCAAACCTGCATGTACATGCGGACGACCCCTGGGGCTGACAGATGTCATCCAGTAGCCACTGAGGGGGAAGTCCCACGAGGGTCAATGACCCCTGGATTGGGCAAACCTGAAAACTGGGGAGTCACCAAAGTCTGCCAAGGACAGATAAAAATCAGTGAAAAGTGACCCTCAGCGGTGCCCTCTTGATCTCCAACTTGACCAGCACCCGACCTGTCCAGCCAGAAGGACCAGCCGGCGACCCCTTTCTGGAGGATAACACCGTGCTGGAAGAAGCCTCAACTGGCCATCGACGGCAGACTCCAGCGCCTGTGGGATAGGTATACCCGACTGTTGTAACTTGCTACTATGTGTGTGCATGTGTGTGGGGGGGACCAGCCCCAAGGTTTATGATTTTACTTCATTACAGTGTTTCAATCCACCTAATAAATCAGAATTTTAAGGATCCCGAGTTGGACATTTGTAGCCAACAGAGTGGCTGACCTTGATGGCTGCTACCACCGCTGCTGCTGCTGTTGCCTGGGCTGCCGCTGGCCTCCCTCAGGAGAGGTGGGGGGATTCCTTGCTGCACCGCCCTGGATTACTTTCCTAATTGACTGTTTGCCCCTACACTGCCTCACTGCATCTGATCCTGTGCCTTGCTTTCTGCCTGCTGCCCTACTGCTAAGTGCCTGTCTGGAGGCCTGAGGAGCTCCTGGACTGAGCTTCAACCAACAGAGCCCATCCACCACTGCAGCCATTTTTTTACAACTGCCTCAGCAGCCTCCCCTGTATGTTTCACCCTTGTGTGGTAAGTCCTGTCGTCCACTCCCCCTGCCCTGGTGTTTGTTGTGTGGCTGAGTAAGTCAGCTTAAGTCCCCCCAGTGTGTGTGTGTGTGTGTGTGTTCCTCCTCCCTCACCTTCCCTGGGCATAGCCTGCCTGGTTTATTGTGGAGCTATAGCTCAGTGAGCTTTAACACCCTTCCTCCTCCCCCCCCCGCCCTCACCCCACATCCCAGCCTGCCCCTATTGAATTCACTAGCCATGCTGTGATTTTTGTTTCTTTTTGATTTTGGTTTCTGTCTCCCTTATGTGAAGCAATGGCAGAGCAGGAGCCTTCAGTGGAGGGAGGGGTCAGACACACCTGTAGAACTTCCTGTAGCCCTTGGTGTGGGAGCAGTTTCCAACCAGGTCCCCAAGGGGGTGCATATCTCTACAACCCCTAACCTGGGGTCAGAGTCCAACTGACCCCTTCCAGGGGTAGACAAGCCTGTAATCCCTGCTGTGGGGCAAGCAGGACTTGAACAGGGAGACAGTTGGGCCAGGGGGTCTCCCCCAGCCTGGACGCTCCTGGAGAGGCTCCCAAGGCATGGGACCCAGGGCAACAGCAGTGGGAAGAACTCTTCTTCAGCCTCCTCCACAGCTTGGAGTGTGAAGGCCAAGGGTCCTGCCCCCAAGTCTAGACCACCAGTGCCTGAGGAGACCAGGTATGCTACACCAGCCAGCACACCCACTCAGCCTGTCCCTGGCCCTAGTCCTTGCCCCACCAAGATGGCCCCCTAGTGGGAGAAGTGAAGCTATGCACAGGAGGCTGCAGGGTGACCTGCAGCCTCAGAGCCTGGCCCCTCTACCACCAGCCCTTCCAGCTCAGGTGGCAGGGCCCCCTTTTCAGTACCCACCCACTGGCACGAGATGAAGTGCCAACTACCTGAGCAGGAGTACCTGCACTTTGAGATGTGGGTGCAGGCCCTGGCTTGCGTGGTGGGGGCCCCCATGATTGTGGTGGCCTCCTGCTTTCATGGCAAGGGTGTTTTTTTCCTTGCCTTGGAAGCTGCTGCACAAAGGTGGTAGAGAGGGGGGCTCATGGTGGAGGGTGAGTATGTCCCTCTCATACCCCTAGAGTTGGGGACCCGGGTGGTCCTCAGTTTTGTCCCACCCTAATTGGGTCCTGGGAAGAGTTATCTCCCTGGTGGTGGCCCTCTTGTTGGGGTGCCAAGACCCTGGCCTCCACCACGTTCGCTCGTTCTGCTGCCAGGTCATGATCCAGCTGGCAGCAGGAGCACGGTTGAAGGCTGAGAGGTGCTTTGTGATTCCTTTTCAGGGGGCCCTGGTGAGGGTGTTTTATATGCTGGGGGACCTGAGGTGCTTCTGGTGCCATGCCCCAGGGCACTTGCATCACAAGTGCCCCATGGGCCGGGTGGGGAAGGCATCTGCGGGTCCCACTGGTGAGAGGGGTGCCCTTGCCACCAACACTCCTTCCCACTCAGCCCTCCCTGGAATCCCAGCCACAACACCCAGCCCCCACTTGAGCTCAGGGGACCCTGCACCTCAACCAAGTTTGGCGGAGTCCTGGGGAGGGAGGCAGCAGCAGAGGGGAGAGAGGAAGTGGCCCCCCACTCCCAGCCATGCCCCTGCTGTAGCTGCCCCCACCCCACCAGCCCCAACCTCCTACCCGAGGCTGTCCACCTGAGGAGCACCCAATGGCTGAGTGGGTGTAGGTCCCCTCTGGGTGCAAAGCCCAGTGGAAGGCCCAGGCACAGCTGGAGCCCTCTGAAGTGGAGGACCACCCACCCCAGACTGC
>NW_005841992.1:1972349-1979895 GCF_000455745.1 Alligator sinensis
ACTAGCTTTCTGGGGCCTCTCCAGCTGTGCCTGACACCCCACCCTGGGAAAAGATAAAATGGTAATCCCAGTGGAGGAGGCTTCAGGGCTGATGGACAGTCCCAAGCAGGAGCCCATGGAGGAGGGCCCTCACTCTGCTGGCCAGCCCCCCCCCCGAGACCATGGGTGCTAAGGTTGAGGCCTTGGCCAAACCAATGGTAGGTCTAGCAGTGGAGCCCTCCCCACTCCAATGATCTGGGGGAGACAGGGGCCCTGGGTCTCACCCTGGTGAGTCCTGAGGGGGGACGTCCTCTCTCTCAGGACCCCAAGGCAGGCACCAATGCCACCTCAGTGCCTGACGGGTCTCCCCGCTTCCAGAAAAATGTTGCTACCAGCCCACCTTATGGTCCCACACCAGAGGGGGTGGAGGTGGGGTCCCCTGACTGGCAGCCTGATTTTGTCAGGGACCCCACACAGACCCCTCCATGGTTCCAGCTCTGTCATGCCATCTTGTGAGAGAGTCCCTCCCCCAGAATTACCCCCACCCCCGTCCCAAGGTGCTGCAGAGCTTTCCCAATCCCAACCAGAGTCCAGGGTCTTAGCAGACTGGGGGGTTCAGATGGAGCCTAAGGAGCCCACTGAGCCTCAGAACCAGGAGGAGGATGCCTGAGAACCGGTGGGCTCTGTGGAGCCTGTGGACCTCTCTGTCCTGGTTGTCCACAGGAGCAAGTGACTTACATTCCTTGACAGCGAGTATACCCGGCAGTCCGCCAGCAAGGTACAGCTCTCCTTGGACTGCTGGGAAGATTTTGAGTGTCCACAACACTGTGATGTCACTGGCAAGGGAAAGCAAGGTGTACAAGTGCTGCTGTGCCCAGATCTGTAGGTGGGCCCGCAGTTTTGTAGATGCCCTATATGCCTATGGGAGGGTGCTGCATGAGCCGGTGGGCTCCACACTGGACGTTGAGGTGCATGAAGCCCCTGCTGAGGTCATTTAAGATCACAACCCTCAACATCCATGGCTGCAGGAAGGGTTTCAAGAGATGCTGGGTGCTCTCCTTCTTTCAGGAGTGGGGAAAACCCATGGTATTCTTTCAGGAGACTCTCATGACTCCAGCTGATGAGCCTAACTGGCAGTTGGAGTGGGGAGGAAGGGTCTTTTTTTAGTCACCTCTCAGCCATCTCTTGCGGGATGGCCACCCTGTTCTCCCCAGGCCTGGAGCCAGAGGTTCTCCAGGACACTGAGGTGGTGCCAGGCCTCCTGCTGCACCTCTGGTTTTGAGTGCAGGGACTGGTCTTGAAACTTCTGAATGTGTATGTCCCTGCAAAGGACCCAGAGTTGGTGGACTTCTTCCACCAGGCAGCCACTTACATTGGCACCCCCAACCCTCGCGAGTGCCTGGTTCTTAGTGGGGACTTTAATGTCACCCTGGATGTGTGGGACTGGATAGACAGGGAGTAGAATCAGGCTGCCATGGGCATCCTTGGGGAGATCCTGATGGAGTACTCCCTGGTGGATGTCTGGTGCACCTGTCACCCTGACGGCCCCCCGCCTTCACCTATGTGAGGGTGAGGGAAGGACAAGTGTGCCACTCCCAGTTGGACCAAATTTGTATCTCATTGCCACACTTTGCCTAGGCCCACTCCTCCAGCGTCTGACCCACCCCCTTCAGCGATCACCTTACCTGGGCCCAGGTCATGCTGAGGCCTGAGAGTCCAGGTCAGTGTGACAAAAAGGAGCCAACTCACAGGCCCAGTCATGAGACTGGCCTGCTCCTTTGTCCTTGGGCAAACTGCGAGCCTTGTTCTGCTGCCATGACTTGTTGTAAATTGTTCCAGTTGTTAAATAAAAGGGAGGCTGCCCTTCGACCGCCCTGATGATGAGGGCCAAATTACACACTCCAATCATCCCTTTACGTGTTCTAGGCCTCGCTGATAACATGCTCTAATTGGTATTTACTCTGGCATGAGGCCAGAACAAACTCAGCGCACAGTTAGGCTTCTTACATCCTGCCCCATTCTAGGCCACACCCCTACCGCCCCCCATCTCACTGGGGCCTCTTTCATTCCCCCTGCTCTCACCAGGGTTTTCCCATGCCACCCGTCTTGGGCCTCTCTCATACAGCCCCCTTGGGCCATATGCACCCTGCCCTTACTCCCTTTGAGCAACCCTGGAGGGCCATTGGGTTTATCTCTATTTGCCTTGGCCAGCAGGTACACAGCCTTTTGGTATTTACCAAAGCTGTCATCTGAATGAACTCTGGGCGATTCACAGAACTGTGGGCCGACTTTGCCCCATGCCTCTCACTGGGCCACTATTCTGCCCCTACCACTCTGGGGCCCCACTCTCTACCCTATCTCCGGGCCTCTCAACACTGCCCTCTCCCAGGGCCTCTGGACACTGCCCTCTCCCAGAGCCACACTCATTTGGGCTCAGTGGGCCCAGAACCGTCTCATTTGGGCACAGTGTCAAACACCCCCGTAGGCTCAGGTGTCACTCTACTGGACGTGCCTGACCCACCACTCTGCCCTCTCCCTAGGGCACAGAGTCGAACACCCCCATAGGGTCAGGTGCCCCACTCTGTGTGCCTGGCCCAGCACTCTAGTTAACTTACCCACCCTAAGGTGGGGGCTGGCGTTAAGGCTCCCCTACCTGCCTTTCACTGGGGAGATTCTCAGTCCCAGTATTTAAGTGGCACTGCCTCATCACATGCAGTCCCACCAGGCCTCCCCACCCTAACAGAGTGCATTTTTTGGTTATGCCCAAGACCAATGAGGCCACCTTCCACCCAAAATCTCACCCTTACCTCCAAGCTGTTGCTGGAGCAGGAGCTCTGCTGGGTGATGTAACACCCAGGGCTGCTGATTGATGTCACACACAGTGCCCCCCTGAGGTCCTGGCTGGGCTCTAGAGATAGGTGCTGGAGTTTTTATGGCCAGGATGGCACTGGGTCGCTGCGGAGGGTCTGAGTCTCCCTTTGCAGGAGGGTGGCCAGGGCCTAGTTTGCCTGTGCAACCAGGCCCTGAGTTCTACCTTCAGGCATTGCAGCGACTGCTATGCAGTGTCAGTAGCCATATATCATGGTGCCATTTGGGGTGTGCCTTCCTCTGCCACTTCTGGGGGCTCTGGTATGACTGGCAGCTCCTCAGCCTGCAGAGCTTCTCCCTGCAGGACCTGCAAAGCTTCTCCCTGCAGGACCTGCAAAGGCTGCCAGAGTTCTACCAGGACTTCCTCTGGGCCTGAAGGCTGGTCTTCAACTCCAGATCTCCTGTGACACTCACCTGGGGTGCTGACCTGCTCACCAAGCCCTTCCTTTGGAACCCCCAATTGAAGGTACCAATGGTGGAGGCACCCTGCTTGCAACAGAGGTTGGTCCTGGGTGGTGTCACCCATATCGGAGACCTCTTGAACTATGATAGGCAGGCATGGGTGGACTCCACTGCACAGGCCCGGAGCATGGGTTTACCCATGATGCGTGCGACCTGCTGCCTAGTCCAGGAGGTGAAATCTGCCTTATCTCCCAATGCCCTTGCCTTTGTTGACCAGGCCCTGCATGATGGCGGTCCCTGTCTCCCCATGTTCTCCAGGCCACTGGAGTTTGTCATGGGGCTGGCACCTCACCCAGCCTTGTGGCACTCCTCACTCCACCACCTGACTCAGCTGGAGGGCACCAAACTGGTCCGCTTCTCCACCGCCCATCACCGCCACATCTACATGCTCATGTACTACACAATCCACCATGCTGCCCTCGCGTCCCACCCAGACACCAAGAGGTGGGACCTGCTTGGTGAAGGTGTAGCTGGGGTGCCCCAGTGGCTGAGCCTGTACTCCACCCTCATCTCATGAGCCACTGGGGACCTCAGCTGGCTGCTCCTCCATGGAGCCATTGCCATGGTCATGTATGTGGTGACCTTTACAGACACCTTGGTCTCCTACCTCTTCTGCAGGCAGAGGGAGACCCTGGTGCACATGACGCTTGAGTGCGCCAGGCTGCAGCCCCTCCACCCCCACCTCCGGAACCTCCTCCTGCAGTCCTAGATGAACTTCACCCCCCACTTTTTTATTTTTGGACATCCCATCCATGGCCACACGAAGTCCTGGGACCTCCTCCTGGCTCTGGCCAAGTGGGTACTGTACTTGACCAGGAAGGAGGCTCTGGTCAGGAAGGTGCCCGGGGACTGTGGGGCTGCATTCCTCTCACTGGTCTGCACATGCTTCTGGGTGGAATACCACTGGGCAGCAACCACTGACTCCTTAGATGTCTCTGAGGATCAGCGGGTGCAGCCCAGGGGGCTCTGCTCAGTATCCCCCTCATGAACACTCATTTTCACGTTTTGACCCTTTGACCCTCATGTCACTGTTGTCCTGTTTTTTGCCTTTGTTGTCTCAAGAATTTTGTTGTATCATTCACCCATTGGCCCCACACAGTAGGGGCTATTAGTTAGCCACATGGGCCTTAGGGCCCATGATACTTGAATTATACAAATAGACAAGTTACCTCAGGGCCCACTGCTTTTTCCCCTGTGTTTATTTTGATACTTGGATATCCAGGTATCAAATTTTGAGCCTACACTGCAAATATGCAGTGCGGAGAATGTTTTTTGGTTCCCGGTGTGCATCTTGTGGCATCTCAAACTCCTTTGAGGCATGTGCATGCTCATCTGGACGC
Source organism: Alligator sinensis (assembly GCF_000455745.1). Lineage (NCBI taxonomy): Eukaryota > Metazoa > Chordata > Crocodylia > Alligatoridae > Alligator > Alligator sinensis. The sequence continues at coordinate 1,976,999 of NW_005841992.1, forward strand.
ACCCTGAGAGTCCCACTGGCTTTTGAAAATACTCTCTGAAAGCTTATCCCCAGTATTATACCAAGTATGTTGGACACAGGAAACCCACCCAGATTGATAAGAGTGGTTAGCTTGGATATAATGAAGTTGTAAAAATCTCACTCCAAATTGTGACTTGAAATGATTTCTCTGTTGGCTGCTTTTGCCAGTTTTGCAAAGTGTTGGTAGAAACAGTTGATTGGATTGGTAGAAACACCTTAAAAGCTGTGGTTTGCACAGGCCCCCGGCAGTCAGGGCTTGAGTTGGAGGAAATACATGCGTGTCAACAGCACACGTGTACCCAGTTGACTTACCGGTAAGTGGAGGCAGCAGCAGCTGCGGAGTGGTGAGAAAGGTAAGAGGGGCAGGGGCCAGCACAGCTGAAGAGGATCTGGAGGGGAAACCCCTCGGAGTCTCTTAGCTGAGAAGGCTGTGAGCCGTGCTCCTGAGCCGCACAATAACAGAGTGCACAAACAGGCGCGATCTGTGGGGGTGTGCCAGTGTTTGCACCGGTGTTAGCACAGGGCGGAGAGCAGGGGGGCCAGTGACTCTCCAGGGGAGAGCACGTGTGGGGATCTTGATGGGGGTGGTGACTCGGAGTGCAGCCAGGGACCCTGCCCCGATGCTGCCCACCACCCGGGGTGCCTCTGAGGCCTCCACCCAGTTGGAGCCTTGGGGTGGGGCGGTGGCATCTGGGCCTCCTGCATGCAGGGGTTGCCTGGCAGGTCCTCAGAGGCCTGGGGGCAGCGGGGAGGCCAGGGGTCCCCTCTCCTGTCCCACATGTGCCAGGGTTGAGGCACTGGAGGGGCAGGTGGTGGTACTCCAGGCAGAGGGGGATCAGGGCAATTGAGGAGGAGATTGATGGGTACTTCCTTTCTCTGCAGAGCCAGACACCAGGCAGAGCAGTGGACTGCAGAAGCCCCAAAGCTGATACAGAAGGATGAACGATGAAGGAGTCACCTCCAGGGCCAGGCCGCTTGCCACAGAAATGGATCCACTGGTACAGTTGGGAAACAGATACGAAGCCCTGGCTGCACTGGAGGAGAATGCGGTGGAGGAAATGGCACGGGAGGTACCCCAATCCAGCCCTGAGCAAGCTCAGGGCCAGACAAGCTACTGGAGGAAGAGGAGATGGGTCATCGTAGTGGGTGACTCCCTACTGAGAGGAGCAGAAGGAAACACCTGCTGCCCAGATCCCATGGTGCGTGAGGAGTGTTGCCTGTTAGGGGCCAAGATCCGGGATGTCACGACAAGGATTCCTGACCTGATCCGGCCCTTGGACTACTATCTTATGGTCTTCATCCATGTGGGAACCAATGATGCGGCCAGGAGTAGTCCTGACCGTGTCATGGGTGACTACAGGGCTCTGGGGGCCAGGCTTAGGGAGATGGGGGTGCAGGTGGTCTTCTCATCCATTCTCCCGGTCAGAGGTTGCAGTAGGCATCACAGCGCCTGCATCAGAGGTCAACCTGTGGCTCAGGAGTTGGTGCCATAGTGCAGGATTTGGCTTCCTGGACCATGACCCACACTTTCTGGCAAGGGACTTCCTGGGGCGTGATGGATTTCACCTCTCAGCGAAGGGTAAAAGTCTTTTCTCCAGCAGGTTGGCTGATTTCCTATGTCAGGCTTTAAACTAGCTCAGACGGGGGATGGGGAGGCAGAAGAAGGAGAACGTCAGGAACCTGACATCCATGGGATGTCTAGCAGTACAGCACAGCTAAGCAATAAGCAGGTAAGCAATAAGGCGCCCATTGGGCATCAGAGCTGGGGGGGCAACAAAGGTGCCAGTCACAGGGCTCGAGTGCCTATACACTAATGCTAGGAGCATAGGGAGCAAGCTGGATGAATTAGCACTCCTGCTTGCAGAAAACACTTATGACTTAGTGGGGTTAACAGAAACCTGGTGGGACTCTACCCATGACTGGGTGGTACACATTGAGGGCTATAAGCTGTACAGAAAGGATAGAGTGGGAAGAGAGGGGGAGGGGTGCACTATATGTCAAGGAGCATTAGACATCGACCCTTATCAAAATGGAATAGGAGGAGGAGAAAGTAGAAGGATTGTGGGTTAGGATACATGGAGGTCAAGGAGAAAGGGATTTGGTGGTAGGGGTCTGCTACAGACCCCCACACTAAGGGGAAGAACTAGATTTGGGGCTCCTGAGGCAGCTCTCGGAGCCCATAAAGACTAGGGAGGCGGTAGTCATGGGGGACCTAAACTACCCTGACATCTGCTGGGAGATGCAGAAAGCAAATTCCCACCGGTCATGCAGGTTCCTATCCTGCGTACAGGACCTCCACCTGACGCAGGAGGTACACGGTCCCACTAGGGGGAATGACTTACTGGACCTGGTATTGGCAACAGGGGATGACATGGTAGGGGACCTACAGATCACTGGTCACCTGGGGGACAGCGACCACCAAATAATAGAATTCATCATAAGGCGTAGAGTGGGTAAGGTAACTAGTAGGGTGGAAGTGCTAGACTTTAGGAAGGCTGACTTCAGTGAACTCAGGCGTTTAGTCAATGACACACTGCAGGTTAAGAGATTTGGCAAGATACGAGCCCAGGAAGGGTGGCTGTGCCTTAAGGAAACGATTCTTAAGGCACAGAGGGAGATGATCCTGAAGCAGGGGAAAAGGGGGAAAGGGGGCAAGAGGCTTCCTTGGCTGATCAGAGCAATCCAGAGCAGCCTAAGGGCAAAAAGGGGGGCATATAAGCAGTGGAAACAGGGAGAGATTACTAAAGAGGAGTATACCTGCTCAACTTGCAGTTGTAGGGAGGCAGTTAGAAAGACCAAAGCTACCATGGAGCTGAGGATGGCATCCCAAATTAAGGATAACAAAAAATTGTTTTTCAGATATATAGGGAGTAAAAG
>NW_005841992.1:1980730-1983244 GCF_000455745.1 Alligator sinensis
AACAAGGAGAAATGCAAAGTGCTGCACCTAGGGAGGAAAAATGTCCAGCATACCTACTGCCTAGGAAATGACCTGCTTGGTAGTACGGAAGCAGGAAGGGATCTTGGAGTCCTAGTGGGATCTTGGACTCCTAGTGGACTCCAAGATGAACATGAGTCGGCAGTGTAATGAAATCATCGGAAAAGCTAACTGCACTTTATCATGCATCAGCATAAGCATGACGAACAGATCCAAGGAGGTGATACTTCCCCTCTATCGGGCACTGGTCAGACCGTAGTTGGAGTATTGCATGCAATTTTGGGCACCACACTTCAAGAGGGATGTGGACAACCTGGAGAGGGTCCAGAGAAGGGCCACTCATATGGTTAAGGGCTTGCAGGCCAAGCCCTATGAAGAGAGACTGAGGCACCTGGACCTCTTCAGCCTCCACAAGAGAAGGTTGAGAGGCGACCTTGTGGCTGCCTATAAGTTCATCATTGGGGCACAGAAGGGAATTGGGGAGGCTCTACTCACCAAGGCGCCCTTCTATTCACAAGAAATAATGGCCATAAGCTATCAGAGAGCAGATTTAGACTGGACATTACTTCTTCACAGTTAGAGTGGCCAAAATCTGGAATGGGCTCCCAAGGGAGGTGGTGCTCTCCTCTACCCTGAGGGTCTTCATGAGGAGGTTAGATGAGCATCTGGCTGGGTTCATCTGAACCCAGCACACTTTCCTGCCTATGCAGGGGGTCGAACTCGATGACCTATTGAGGTCCCTTCCAACCCTAACATCTATGAATCTGACCTGGCTTCAATTTACATCTCTCCCTCTTTTCCCCCAGCACAGTAGTTTGTCACAGTTCCAAGCCTGTCTTTTTCTCTTTCTATCCCCCTTTTATTTTTTATGCAGTTTCACTCCCTTATCTCTGCTAGGTTTTCCCATTATAGGAAAACTGCAGTTAACTTTTGGCTTAATCCCTGGAAGATGTCAAGCTCTGAGTTTTTTCCTCTCAGAAAATTCAGATGTGTTGTTGGCTTAGAAACGGAAGAGATTTTAACCTCATTACCTTGGGTAATGATCCACATCAGTCATAAAAATGAGAAGGTTGAAGCAAACCTGAGGTGACGCTGCCTTCAAGGCAGAATTACAAAAAGCAAATAAAAAAAGAAAGAAAATTAATGACCAAACATTTTTCTGAAGGACAAATTAAGCCATTAAATATGGTATGATTCACCTATCCAGAGTAAACATGCTGTATATTGAGGCAAATCCATGAGCTGTGGAGACACTACTAGATTTGCTCAACATTTTCATGTTGTCTGGAAGAGATACTGAAAAAAATGGGAGTAATGTAATAGGCAGGTGTCATTGGCACTAGAAATAGCGATCTCTGAAGTGAGAGTAAGAAGTGAATTATGATTCATGGGTTTGTGTAGTTATGGAGATTCTGAAAAAAGCAACCTTTCAATGCTGTTAGATTACTAGTCATAGTAATGGAAATGACTCCTTTCCTTTAAACTATGTGAAAGAAATTTGTTCACCATGTTCTGTCTTAATTAACAGCAGGTATTGGCAGCTTTACCTGAATCCTAGAAAGTAGAGGGGGAAAAAACTGCTTTTTTTTCTAAGCCAGTGGGCTACTGCACAAAGGTTATGGGATTTGTTTTTAATACAATTTATGTGTGTTTTTTGTGCTTAAGGGGAAAACCTCTGGCATTGTAAGTGCTGAGAGTAAATGTGTTACAGGAAAAATCACCTTGCTGGTATTGTAAATCGCTCATTGCTTTTCAGTATTCCCTTTAACTTTGTTTTTACAATGGGCTATAGAAGTAATAATCCTCCAAAGATAACTGTGATAATAATTCCCTGCTTTTGATTCTCTCACAAAGTTATGTGACTGGTAGAACAGACTAAGCATTTATAAAACAGAGTCACTGTTGTGACTGAAGGATGCAGATAAAATGTCCCAAACCATGGGCTGTGGGAGGCTTCAGACAGAGCTTCAGATCTGGAGAAGCTTCAAACACTTTGGGGTCTGAAGCAGCATGTCTGGGTTGAAGCGCTGGCCTCATTAGGCTTCCCAAAGTGGTTTGGAGCTTCTGAAATGTCTCCTTGCTAAAAAGGAGGCTTACTCCCAATGGAAAGGAGGGGTCATCACCAAGGAGGACTATTCGGCAGTTGCTCAGGGGTGTAGGGGGGTAGTTAGGAAGGCCAAGGCAGAGATGGAACTGGAACTAGCTTCCCGGATTAAGGACAACAAGAAGTCCTTTTTTAAATACATAGGGAGTAAAAAGAAGGCCCCGGGTAATGTGGGGCCCTTGCAGGACGCAACGGGGAATCTGGTTGTCACACCAGACGACAAAGCCAACATATTTAATGATTTCTTTGCCTCTGTCTTCCTCAGTAAGGACCAGAACTGCCACCTCCCTGCTAGGCCCCCATCGGGCCCTGAGGGAGGCACACCTGAGCCCAGGGTAAGTGAGGATATAGTTAGGGAGCTGCTGGAGGGGCTGGACATTTTTAAGTCAGCC
>NW_005841992.1:1984465-1985803 GCF_000455745.1 Alligator sinensis
AGGCTCCCACCCTGGGGGTTTTTAAGAGGAGGTTAGATGACCATCTTGCTGGGGTCGTTTGACCCCAGTACTCTTTCCTGCCATGGCAGGGCGTCGGACTAGATGATCTGCCCAGGTCCCTTCCGACCCTAGAAACTATGAAACTATGAAATGCTTTGGAGCCACCTCAGAGCTGCCTTGGAGATATGGCCATAGGGTATAATGGGGAAACAATAAAATATTTATAACTTTGTTGTTTTTTGTCCAATTTGGATGAAATTCAGACGTGGTAGACTCTGCAGAGATCATGAATTCTGCCAAGTTTCAAGTAGATCAGTGCAGGGGTTTGGGGGCAACTGCACCCCAAATTCTTGAAAGCAAAACTCATGTTACATCTAGGCGTTACAACATAAGGTGGTGAAAACTGCAGGGATGGTAGCCTATGCTGAGGCCACAAAGCTTGCCAAGTTTCAAGAAGATCAGTGCACCTGTTTGGGGGAAACTGCACCTCAGGGTGCGGACAAGCGAAACTTGTGCCATGGGTGACACTGTGTGTTAAAGCACAGCGGGGTGACAGTTGCAGGGGTGGTGGCCCCTGCTGAGGCCCTGACGCCTGCTAGCTGTGGAGGAGATGGCTGCAGGGGGGTTCTGGGGCCGTGCACCCTTAGCTGCTGACAGACAAAACTCGTGCCCTGGGTGCTGTGGGACTGACTGTCTCTGTCTTGGGGGGTGGGAGGCACTACTGCAGGCCTGGCTGCTAAGCTACTATGTTACCAGTTACCAATCAATCATGATTCACTCAGGGACCAGCTCAATACACAGAATCCAGCTAATGTAATCAGTTAATTGCCATCAATTAGCACCTACAAAACCAGGCTAAGGAGAGGAAAGAATCAATACAATCAACTGCCCCAAGACAGACACAGTCAGTCCCACAAGCACCCATAGCACAAGTTTTGTCTGTCAGCAGCTAGGGGTGCAGTGCCCCAGAACCCCCCTGCACCGATCTCCTTGACAGTTGTCAGACATTGTGGCCTCAGCAGGGGCCACCATCCCTGCAGCTGTCACCCCGCTACGCCTTAACACACAGTGTTACCCATGGCACAAATTTTCCTTGTCCGCAGCCTGAGGTGCAGTTCCCGCCAAATCCTGGCACCAATCTTCTAGAAACTTGGCAAACTTTGTGGCCTCAGCAAGAATTACCATCCCTACAGTTTTCTTTCTGGACTTCAGCAAGGCCTTTGACACTGTCGACCACGCCATCCTCATTAAAAAACTAGGCGACTGTGGCATCGATGCCTACACAGTCAGATGGATTGCAAATTGGCTGAAGGGTCATACTCAGAGGGTGGTGGTGGA
>NW_005841992.1:1986235-2012741 GCF_000455745.1 Alligator sinensis
CAACATTGAGAGGGTCCAGAGGAGGGCCACCCGCATGATCCGGGGACAGCAGGGCAGACCCTACAATGAGAGGCTACGGGACCTGAACCTGTTCAGCCTTCACAAGAGAAGGCTGAGGGGGGACCTTGTGACCATCTATAAACTCACTAGGGGGGACCAGAAGGGTTCGGGGGAGACCTTGTTTCCCCTAGTGCCCCCCGGGATAACAAGGAATAACAGCCACAAGTTGTTGGAGAGTAGGTTTAGATCAGACATCCGTAAGAACTACTTCACAGTTAGGGTGGCTAGGATCTGGAACCAACTTCCAAGGGAAGCAGTGCTGGCTCCTACCCTGGGGGTCTTTAAGGAGAGCCTTGATGCCTACATGGCTGGGGTCACTTGAGCCCAGTTTCCCTCCTGCCCAGGCAGGGGGTCAGATCTGAAGATCTACAAGGTCCCTTCCGACCCTACTTCTATGATTCTGTGATGATTCTATGATTCACCCCACTGTGGTGTAACACACAGCCATGACACAAGTTTTGCTTTCAAGAATTTGGGGTACAGTTTCCCCAAAACCCCTGCACCAATCTACTTGAAACTTGGCAGGCTTTGTGGCCTCATGAGGGGACACCATCTCTGCAGTTTTCACCCCCCTGGTGGGTAACACACAGCTGTGACATGAGTTTGGCGTTCAAGAATTTGGGGTACAGTTACCCCCAAACCCCTGCACCAATCTTATTGAAGCTTGGCAGAATTCATGCACTCTGCAGAGTCTACCATCCCTTAAAATGTCATCCAAATTGGACAAAAACCCCCAAAGTTATAGATATTTTATTGTTTACCTATTATACCCAATGGCTGGATCTCTGAGGCGGCTCTGAAGTTTCGGAGCCGCTTCAGCTGGATTGAGGCAGAAACCTGGTCCGGAGCTCCGGGTCAAATCACTGCCATCCAAAGCAGCCAGATCTGAAGCCGGATTGGATCGTCGCCGACTTGCACAGGCCTACTACCTACCACAGTATTTTTATACAGCACCTATCAATAGTACGTATGGTCTGGTTCAATTGTCATTACCTTACTTAACCTGACAGGGTGCTTGTACATGTGATACCAGTACCATGTACCCATGATGAAAATGTCACCTTCTGTGGCTTAATGGCCTCATCCTGTACATGTGCAGGAGTTTTAGAGGTTTTAAAGAAGTTTGCAATGTTGCAAACTACCCTACTTCCTCATGTAGTTTAGTTTGCAATGATGCATTGCAGCTGTTAATCAGCTTGCCCCCCAGCCATGGGAGAGGTGGGCAGAGTCTGCAGAAAAAAAAGGATCGGGTCCCTTACCGCTTCTGTCTTCAGCAGGTACCTGCCAAAGGCAGAAGCAGCAAGGGACCCAATCTTTTTTTTTTGTGGTAGAGCCTGCCTGCTTCTCGTGTAGCTGGGGGCAAGCTGTTGGTGGGTTGAGCAACTCCTGAGCTGTGGGGGGGCCCTGGTCCTTCCTTCCATGGCAGCAGTGGCCCCCAGAGTCACCCAGATGGGCTGCTAGCAGTCTGGGTGCTGCCCTAGGTCGGAGGCAGTACCTGGCCCGATCCAACTCTTCTTTAACCTGAGCTGAGGCAGCACCCGGCCCTCTAGCAGCTTGCCTGGATGGCCCTGAGGAATGCTGCAGTCATGGAGGGAAGAAACAGGGCCCCTCACAGCTCAGAGGCTCCTCAGCCTGCTGGCAGTTCACCCCCTACGAGGCCCCTTACCTGCCTCTGGCTGTAGGCACACTCCGCTGGAAAAAAAAAAGCATCGGGCCCCTTGCTGTAACAGTGACAGAAACCCCTAAATCGAAACAGCAGGTTTAAATTAAAAACTCACCATTTCAATGTAGGGGGCATATAACGCAACTCTATGGACTAAACCCTCTCATTTGTACAAGTGCCCTGACACTGATCAACCCTTCTGACATTAAAGACAGGTATTAGATAATCTTGTATGCTTATTTTCCTTAAATCGATGTACCCTTAAAGTTTACATATGCTTCCTTTAGGTCATTCTTGAGTTCAGGAAAGGGAAAGAAACTGTAAGAGCAAGCAGAAACATATTTTGTCTTTCTCTTTCTATGCCATGTGTCATTGCTTTCTGTTTCTTTTTCTCTTTGCTTCTGTAGGGTCTAATTTCTCTGGGTGCAGTTCTGATTTTTGGAGCTTCCAAAGAAGTTTCTCCCTGGACAAAGAAGTCTAAATTTCACCGCCACCAAGTCCAGGGTTTTTATAGTTCTGGCTTGCCCCCTTCCAGTTACCTAACTAGCCGGCCAGGCTCAGTTTTTAACCCCTACCCTGCCAGCATGCTGTGCCTGGAAATTTCTAGTCTTAAAGGGACCGGCCTGTTTTCTGGTAACAGGGCTAGGGTTTCCTGTTACAAACAGCAAGTGGCCATGTCCCCACCATGAGGGAGCATGGCATTGGTGTACAGGTCAGCGCACGGAGGTTCTGGGAATGGTATGCAGCAGCTGGGTCTGCAACCCCCTGCATGAGCCAGGGCAGCTGGTGCACAGGTCGGTGCATGGAGGGTCTGGGAGCAAACTGAGACCCTGGAGCTGCATGCACTAGCTTGGGTCTCTAACCCCCTGTATGAGGCAGGCAGCTGGTGCGCGGATTGGTGTACATAGGGTCTGGGAGTGGATTGAGATCCTGGAACCGCCCAGGGTGACTTGGGTCTCCAATCACCCCTCAACAAGGCAGGGCCATTGGTGCATGGGGTGGTGCACAGGGCCAAGAAGGGCCATCGGTGCATGGGAAGGTGCACAGGTCCACAAGTGGGCTGAAGGCCTGGGAGAGCCCTGATGCAGTTGGGGGCCCCTGGTAGAAGAAGGAGACGATTTGCTCTGGGAGACAGGTGCAGCTTCATCAGGATCCAGAGGAATTGTGAGTCACCCAGGAAAGGGGATTGTCATAGGGGAGGACTTCACAACTGGGGGGACAGCCCAAAGGAAAGAGGGCTGTTGGGACTGGGCCTGGCCAACTAGGTGATTTGGGCAGAGTTAAAGTTGCCCCTTAGGGCACCAGGGTATCCATTCTCCCTTTTCCTTTGCCTTCCCCTCCCCTCTGGGGTAGGTTCTTTTGGGGCACAACAGTTGTGCTTGAACAGTATGCTAAACAGTGCTTTTCTTTGAGACCGTGCGCCTTTTCATTTGTGAACCCTGCACCTCATGCTTTGTAACTTTGCTCCCTAATAGAGTATAAGACTGCATGACATTCAATGAGACCCTTGTTTTGACCACCTGATCTCTCACCTGTATATAGAGTGTTTGTATCTATCTATCTATCTATCTATCTATCTATCTATCTATCCTGTATTTATGTATATATATGTTAATATTATAACTTGTATATCCTATTCAATTTGTATATAGTTAAGTTTCAACATTTGTTCTGGCTCTGCTCTATAGGGAGAAGAGGAAAGCTGCACACAGCTGGGCAGCTACGCCTCTCACAATGCACCTGCATCCCCTAAAATCCCTTCACTTGGAGAGGGGGTACATAGCTGAGTACCACCTGGGTTATAAATGTATTGTGTCATAATGGCAGGAGGTTTTGAGTGGAGTTCCAAAGGGCTCTGTCCTGGGTCCAATGCTGTTCAATGTGTTTATTAATTATTTGAATGCTGAAATAGAGAGCTTGTTGAACAAATTTGCAGATTTGAAACTGGGAACAAATTTGCAGATTGAAACTGGGAAGGACTGCAAACACATTGGAGAGCAGGAGAGCAATTCAGAGGGATCTTGACAGATTGGAAAGCTGAGCTGGAGCTCACAAGATGAAGCTGAATGCTGAGAAATGCAAGGTACTACATCTGAGGAGGCTCCAATGGAGACACTGGAGGAGGAGGTAGGTAGTCAGTGAGCTGCCACCCCCAAGAGGAGATGCAGGGTGGTGGTGGTGGGGGACTCCCTCCTGTGTGGCACTGAGGGACCCATATGCCATCTGGACCTCCTAACCCATGAGGTCTGCTGCCTCCCTGGGGCCCGCATCTGGGATGTTGTGGAGAGGATCTCTAGGCTCATCTGGCCCTCCAACCACTACCACATGCTCCTCATCCACATGGGCATGAATGACATGGCCACGAATAATCCAGACCAGGTCATGAGTAACTACAGGGCTCCAGGCTCAAGGGGTCAGGGGCTCAGGTAGTCTTTTCCTCTGTGTTTCCAGTTGCAAACCTAGGACCTAGGGAGGAAGGATGCATCAAAGAAGTGAACCAATGACTCCGGTGCTGGTGCTACTGAGAGGGCTTCAATTTCTTTGATCACAGTGCACACTTCAGGGAGAGAGGGCTCATGGGAAGGGGCGGCATCCACCTCAAGCACAGGGTAAGTCCCTGTTCTTGGCCAGCATGGCCGATCTTCTAGATAGGGCTTTAAACTAAGATTGTTGGGGGACGGGGAAACACCAACTGGATCATGCCCAGAGACTGGCACACAAGAAAGCTCTGAAGTTGGGGACAGTAGGAGAGCCACTTTTGCAAGAGCTGAGGGAATGGTGTTCCCTCAGTATGACAGGCAATTGAGCATCTCAATTGGAGGACTCAGGTGCCTGTACACTAATGCCAGGAGCATGGGGAACAAGCAGGAGGAGCTAGCCCTCCTACTCTCCAGTGGGCATTATGATCTAGTAGGGATTATGGAGACCTGGTGGGACTCCTCAAATGACTGGAATGTAACCATAGAGGGCTACACCCTGCACAGTAGGGAAGAAAGGTGGAGGTGTAGCTCTTTATGTGAGGGAGCAGTACACCCGCTTGGAAACAGACATCGGTTCCAAAGAACAGTGGCTTGAAACCCTCTGGGTCAAACTATGGTGGGGATGGGGGGGAAGCACAGTGAGAGAGATGTAACTGCAGGTGTATACTACAGACCACCAAAGTGGGGGGAGGAGCTCGATCTGGAGTTCTCTCAAGAACTGGCAGAGGCCGCGTGTGCACGGGACATGGTGATCATAGGTGACTTCAATTACCCAGACATCTCTTGGGAGGAACACTTGGCTAAGCTGGATCAGTCACATTGCTTTCTGCCCTGTATCAAAGAGCTCTACCTGACTCAGAAAGTGTGCAGACCAACCAGAGGTAACACTCTCCTAGACTTGGTCTTGGCCAAAGGAGACAATCAGGTGAGTGACTTGAATATAGAAGGTAGCCTGGGCGAGAGCAACCATGAAACCATCACATTTGCTGTCCATCACAAGGCAGGAAAATCAGCTGGCAGGGTTGAAGTTTTGGACTTCAAAAAAGTGAATTTCAACAGGTTCAGGGCAATAGTAGGGGAAGCACTGTGGGAGCAGGGACTGAAGGTGAGAGGAGTGCATGAAGCGTTGTTGTTCCTCAAGGACACGATCATCGACGCACAAAATAAGTCTATGCCCATGCAGAAGAAAGGTAGCAGAAGGGCTGGTAAGCCTTTTTGGCTTAATAGAGATATTGTGGTCCTCTTGAAATAGAAGAAAGAGGCATACAAACAATGGAAGCTTGGGACAGTACAAAAGGATTATAGAACAATGGCCAGCACTTTTAGGGAGCAGATTAGAAAGGCTAAGGCGGTGACTGAATTTAAACTAGCAACAGAAATCAAGGACAATAAGAAGTCCTTCTTTAGGTATGTAGGGAACAGGAGGAAAACAAATGGAAGCATGGGGCCATTGCTTAACAACTAAGGACAGCTGGTTACTGACACTCAGGAGAAAACTGAATTCCTGAATGACTACTTTGCTTCAGTGTTTCACCAGACTAAGGGGAAAATCATACTAGATACGGTTCAGTATGGGCATGGTGGGAATGACTGCCTTCCTATTGTTGATGTTGAGCTGGTCTGTGATCAGTTAGAAAAGTTAGACATTTATAAGTCAGCAGGACTGGATGGACTTCACCCAAGAGTGCTGAAGGAGCTGGCTGAAGTCACTGCGGGACCTCTGTTAAAACTCTTCCAAAACTCATGCTTGGGGGAGGTCCCTGAAGACTGGAAGAGGGCTAATGTTATGCCCATCTTCAAGAAGGAGAGGTGAGAGGACCCAGGCAACTATAGGCCAGTTAGCCTAACTTCTATTCCAGGGAAAATCCTAGAAAAATTCATCAAGGAGTTTACATGTGGTATGCTTGCAGAAGGCAGGATTCTGAATGACAGCCAGCATGGCTTTGTTGCAGGCAAGTCTTGTCTTACCAATCTCATCTCCTTCTATGACCAGGTAACTCGCCACATGGATAAGAGAGAGGAGGTCAACATTGTACACCTAGACTTACAAAAGGCCTTTGATTTGGTTTCCCATGGTGTTCTCACGAGAAAATTGGAGGATTGTGGGTTTAACTGCTCGACAGTTAGGTGGGTAGGAAGCTGGATGCGGGTTAGGACCCAGAGAGTTCTAATGAATGGATCTGTGTCATCCTGCCGAGAAGTGGCCAGTGGTGTCCCTCTGGGGTCCGTGCTTGGTCCAGTGCTTTTCAACATCTTTATCAATGATTTGGATGTGGGGGTGAAGAGCTCACTGGCTAAGTTTGTGGATGACAGCAAGTTATGGGGGAGCATGGTCACGCTTGAAGATAGGTTGCAGATACAGGCAGACCTAGATAGGGTAGCAAGTTGGGCAGATCAGAACCAGATGAAGTTCAACATTGAGAAGTGTAAAGTGCCAACATACTTACAGGCACCAACATACTTACAGGCACAGAGGTGCCAAACTGACTAGCACCATGACTTAAAGGGACCTAGGGGTAATAATAGACCATATTATGAATATTAGCATCAGTGTGATGCTGTAGCCAGCAGGGCAAACAATACTCTGGCATGCATCAACTGATGCATCTCAAGCAAAACCACGGAAGTGATTCTTTCACTTTACTTAGCATTGGTGAGACCACAGCTGCAGTACTGCACTGCACTTCAACAAAGACATGGAAAAGCTTGAGAGAGTCCAGAGAAGGGCCACCCGTATGATCGGAGACTTGCAAGGCAAGCCATACAAGGAAAGGCTGAAGGACATGGGTCTCTTTAGCCTAAAAAATAGAAGGCTGATAGGGGACTTTGTAGCAGCTTACTGCTACATCAAGGGCTCGGTGAACAACCGTTCGCCAGGGCACCATTGGGGAAAAGAAGTAATGGCCACAAACTCCCAGAAGACCATTTCAGGCTTAACATTAGGAAAAACTTCTTCACAGTTAGGGTGTCCAGACTGTGGAATAAACTCCCTCCAGAGGTGGTACAACAACCTACCCTGGAAATGTTTAAGATGAGACTGGACAGTCACCTCGCCGGGGTCATCTAACCCCAGTGTCTTTCCTGCCTAGTGCAGGGGGGCTGGACCCGATGATCTTGCAAGGTCCCTTCCAGCCCCTAACAATCTATGCATCTATGAATCTCAGGAAGAATAACCAAAACACACATATGAAATGGGTGAGGAACTGGCTGGATGGCAGCACTACAGAAAATAATTTAGAAGTCTTGGTGGATCCCAGACTCAAGTCTCTAGTGCGATTCAGCTGTATAAAAGTGATTTTGGCTGCATCAGCTGGATGATCAAAGGGCCACAGCATGGTGAGCCAGGCTGGAGCAGCTAGGGGTTGATCTGACCTGGCTCAAGATGCTGCAGATGGGCTGGCTGGGACATAAGAGTATTCCAGTGCAGGGCTAGCTGGCAGGAAGCCCCTGCAATGAAGCACCCTCATGCTCCAGGTATCCCTTTCAGCATCTACACATGCGTTGCTGTGTAATTCATAGATTCATAGATGCTAGGGTCAGAAGAGACCTCAACAGATCATTGAGTCTGACCTCCTGCCTAGGCAGGAAAGAGTGCTGGGGTCAGATGACCCCAGCCAGATGCCTATCCAGCCTTCTCTTAAAGACCCCCAAGGTAGGGGAGAGCACCACCTCCCTTGGAAGCCCATTCCAGATTTTGGCCACCTTTACTGTGAAGAAGTTTTTCCTTATATCTAGCCTAAATCTGCTCTCTGTTAGTTTGTGACCATTGTTGTCCTTTACCCTAAGAGGCACCCTGGTGAACAGAGCATCTCTGATCCCTTGCTGTGTCCCCCTAATGAATTTGTAGGCAGCCACAAGATCACCTCTCAGCCTTCTCCTGTGGAGGCTGAAGAGGTCCACATCCCTCAGTCTCTCCTCAAAGGGCTTGTCCTGTAAGCTCCTAACCATACGAGCAGCCCACCTCTGGACCCTCTCAAATCTATCAACATCCTTCATGAAGTGCGGCACCCAAAACTGGATGCAGTACTCCAACTGCAGTCTGACCAATGTCGCATAGCGGGGAAGTATCACCTCCTTGGTTCTATTTGTCATGCATCTGCTGATGCATGATAAAGTGCAGTTAGCTTTGCTGATGATTTTGGCATATTGATGACTCACGTTCACCTTGGAGTCCACTATGACACCAAGATCCCTTTCTGCTTCTATGCTGCTGAGAGGGTCACTTCCCAGTCAGTAGGTGTGCTGGATATTTTTGTGCCCTAGGTGCAGCACTCTGCACTTGTCCTTATTGTACTGCATCTTGTTGGGTACTGCCCACTTTTCTAACTTGTCCAGGTCTGCCTGCGATCATTCCCTACCCTCCAGAGTGTGCACTTCATCCCACAATTTAGTATCGTCCGCAACCTTGGACAGAGTACACTTCACACCCACATCCAAGTCACTGATGAAGATATTGAAGAGTACAGGTCCAAGGACTGAACCCTGCGAGACCCCACTACCAACATCCTTCCAGGTTGATGCCAGCCTATCTACTACCACTCTCTGGGTGTGACTGCTAAGACAATTTGCCACACATCGGATTGTGTAAACATCTGTCACAGACTCTTAATTTATTTATGAGAATGGGATGAGATACCATATCCAAGGCATTGCTAAAATCCAAGAAAATGATATCCACCTCTACTCCTGTGTCTATGCATTTTGTGACCCTATCATCAGATGAAACAAGATTGGTCAGGCATGATCTACCTGCTATGAATCCATGCTGGTTTCCCTGCTGCATTATTTTTCTGACTGGACTCCCACAAATATGATCCTTTGAAAAGATTATGAAGGATCATGTTCATTTTGTGGTCAGTCATGACCCCCAAGTCCCTTTTGGTTGTGGTGTTAGTGAGTGTAGCACTGCCGAGCCTATAAGTATGATGTGGATTTTTTTCCACTGAGGTGGAGCACCTTGCATTTCTCAGTGTTGAATGCCATCAGGTTTGATTTGCCCACCTTGCAAGCCTGTCCAGGTTGGCCTGAATCAGCAGCTTATCCTCTAGTGTGACCACACTTCCCCATAGTTAAATCAGTGACTTTAGCCAGTCCACTTCTGACACCTGAATCCAGATCGTTTATAAATATATTAAAGAGTACTGGTCCAAGTACATGGCCCCGGGGGACACCACTGGTTACCATGCGCCATGTTGACATGGTTCCATCAACCATCACTCTCTGGGTCTGACCATGGAGCCAGTTTCCAAGCCATCAGACTATGAGGTTGTTGAGGCCACAGCTTCCCAGTTTAACCATGAGGACTTCATAGGAGACCATGTCAAAGGCTTTTTTGAAGTCCAAGTGGATGATATCAACCTCTTCTCCTTCGTCCAGGTGATGCATCACTTGGTCATAGAGGTAAATGTAGTTGGTCAGACAAGACCTTCCCGCAACAAAGCCATGTTGGTTGTCTTTCAGAATGTTGCATTCAGTTAGCCTGTTGTTCATGGTTTTTTTGATGATTTTATTCAATATCTTTACAGGGATTGAGGTCAAATTGATTGGCCTGTAGTTCCCTGGATCTTCCTTCCTCCCTTTCTTGAAGATGGGCACCACATTGACCCTCTCCCAATTCTCAGAAACCTCACCCGAGTACCACAAGTTCTCAAATATCCTTGCCATTGGCTGCGCTATGATGTCTGCCAGTTCTTTTAGCACTCTTGAGTGCATTCCATCCGGGTCAACCAATTTGTGGATGTCCAGCCTCTCAAGGTGTTTGCCCTCATGAGATGTTCGCCAATGATGGGCATGTGTTTGCCCATACCCTGGCAATCCTGCATCTTGTTTGAAGGGTGATCCCCTTGGACTGGTGGAAGACCAATGCAAAGTAATCATTAAGGAGATTAGCTTTTTCCTAGATGTCAGTTGTCATCTGCCTGGTTTGGTTTAGGAAGGGTCCAATGTTGCCCTTGTTTTTCTTCCGACTACCCACATATCTGAAGAAGAACTTTTTATTGTCCTTGATTCCCATAGCCAATTTGAGTTCAGTTTCAGCCTTGGCTTTCCTAGTTGCTCCCTACAGGTGTGGGCCAGTGCTGAATAATCCTCCATGGTGATGTTACCTGATGTTAATGTTAGATGACTTCCAGATGACCCAACAGCTAGGAAACCCCATACTTGCTTGGGAACAATCTTAAATGGCCTCTGGTATCTAAGCCACACCAGTTGTAAAGAAATGTACATACAGTAAAATCCTTGTTACCTGGGATTTTAATAACCGGCACACTCTAGTAGCTGGAATTTCCGGACAGCCAGCTGGACGCAAGAAGGAAAGCTTGCATGCGGCCGTCACCACCCACCATGCTGTGCTGCCACCGCTCTGCATTTTGCCGCTGCCTTCCTCCCGCCCCCCACTCCACATGCACCCACTGCCACCCCTCAACCTCCACTCCATATCCAGCCGGAAACCCTGTGCCCTCAGGTAACTGGCATTTTGACATTACTGGCACCCCCCCATTCCCCACTTGTGCTGGATATCAGGAATTTTACTGTATATGCTAAACTTATTGTCCAATTCTGAGTTCTGCAGTGTTGGAGTAGCTACAGAAACTTAGATACCTGTACCTGAATGTTCTGCATGGAATATTTCAGCACAGAGTCCTGTATGTATACTAGGTGTGTTATTCTGGATCTTAGGAAGAGGCAGGGAGACTTCTTGTTCTTATTGAGCCTCTACTGTAACAACTAACCCCTGACTCAAAATTGTTGACTGACCACTTCCTGTGGATCAAGACAAGTAAAGGCATAGCAAGATTACCAATCACATAGACCTCCTGGTTTATACATCTCTGCTTCAGTGTCATCTTTGCATTAAAGGATCCCAGTACTTTAAGGGTAGTGCTGCCTAGTCCCTATAGCTGTTTATTAGGGGTAAGGAGAATCCCATCCTTATGTGGGCTGTAGTAAGAATCAGGGATAGCTGAGGCTGCTGTTCCTCTATCTATTTTGAATAGCATTGGCTGTCCATTGAGTTCAATTTCTGTCATCCGGACCCCTGGATCTGGTGAAGACTCCATAACTTCATCTAAAAGTACTGTGCAATCCTCTGCACGCTGTTGTGACTTCACAGACTCTGGAGGTGGTGTGACAAACTGAAGCATAGTGACCTTTCTTTTTATATCATTGACATATCTCTTCCATAGCAGGATACTGAGCATGACTATGTCCTGGAATACCTGTGGCACTGGCTTCCTTTCCCTCTTATTTGCCACTGTGGGTGTTGGTGGGACCACTCCCTGTGTTTGTTGTACTTGTCAATTCTATTTGTTTGTCGTTTCTTTACAGTGCACATTGCATCCATATTAACTAACTAGCTAATTGCCCATCAAGAATGATGGATTTCAGGGAGTGTTTACATGCCCACCCCCCTTGCCCCCTGTTTACCCTTCAGGGCTGGCCATGTAAAGACTCCCTCCACTGCCACCACCTCCTCTTCTAGCATAGGGGATCCTTCCCCTGCCTGCCTCTGCCTCACAGTGGGGCTTCTCCCCACCTCCCCACCCTGCTTCCCCCCACCTGCCCTCCCTTCCCTGCTCCCCTCCTTCTCTCTCTGCTACCTCCCCCTCCCTGCCAGCTGTTGTTGGGGCACTGCCACCATGACCCTCCCTCCCCTCCTCTCTGCTTCCCTTCCTTCCTTCCTTTTCCATTTGTTTGTCCAGACTTGACACTTCCCTGAAGTGATTAAAACACCTGATCCATTGAGGCCACATTCCAGGGGATAGGAAATCAAACTGTTCTGGTCATGCAATGTTGAGTGCCTGCATGGTCTCTGTAGCCAGCCTCAGTGCTGTACTGGGCTCTGCTGCAGGTAGAGGCACCTGGCTCTGCTCTGCTGTTGCTGATCCATTGGCTGGGAATCACCTGTTCAATTTCCTGTTGGTGGCAGGATTCACCACTTCTAATACCATGTGTTATTTTGGAAGAAGCAGGGAGACTCCTTGTTCTCATTAAGCCTTTATTGTAACAACTAACCCCTGACCCAAAATGGTTGACTAGCCACTTCATGTGAATGTCATCACTCTTTAGTAAGGAAGTTAACCCCTACTACTACACTAGGTATATAGTGAGACCCTACATCCTCAAAAGGGCTGAGTCTAATGCACCACTTAACATTACAGGCAATCCACATGCATGTTTTTCTCCAGTGCTCCAGTCACACCAATGCAATGGAACTGATGTGATCGAGGGAGTTCCCAAAGTATTGGTGCAACTGGATGTTTCAGAGGTTGTCTTTTGTAGCATATCTCTTGCTCTAAGGAAGTCAAACGAAGCTGTAGATGCACTGAGATCACTCTGAGTTTGCCAGTCCAGGAAATATTCCTGTCAGCACCTTTAGTTACTACTATGCTTTTTAGTGTTTCTACAGCATAGATTGAGGATGAGGGAAGCCTTCAATACTGTGACTCATCCCAAACTATTTTTAATAAGAGGAGAGTACAGTATACTCATATACCTTCCTGTACAGGCTAGCACAGTGTTTGTCAACCGGGGGTACACATACCCCTAGGAGTACTTAAAAGAGTGATAGGGGGTATGCAGAACTGATGTGACCGATAATTGCCATGTGTGTGAGTGCAGCCACAGCACAGCACATGCAGAGCCAAGAGTGCAGCCTGGCCACATAGAGAGCAGCTGGGTCTGGCTGGTAAGTCTGTTGTGAGGGAATGGGCATGGGGGAAGGAGTGGGGCTGGGGTAGGGGCTGCCCAGTTGGGGCAGGGCATGGGACTGATCTGTGCGAGGGCGGGGCAGCTCCTGCCACTATGCTATGTGTACACTGGGAGGGCATGGAGGGTGTGTGCCCCCAGATCTGTGTGCAGTGTGGGGTGGGCTGCCACTGTGGGCTGCAGTCAGGGTGGTGTTGAGCTCTTTCTGGTGGGGGCTGGGCCAGGCTGTTCTCAGGGTTGGTGGGCTACACTGAATTTTGGAGTGGCTGCAGCCCCCCTCTGCTCATAGCCCCACTCCTGTAGGCCCCTTCAGTGAGGGAGTGAGTGGGCTGGGGCTGGGCCTGGGGCAAGCACTGCCCAACTGGGTCAAAGCATGGAATGGAGCCATGCGTGGCTTGTGCTGGGGTTGGTGGCTCCCACTGCTGCATGCACCCTGGGAGGGCATGGGGGGCATGTGCCCCCAGATGTGCTTGCGGGGTGGGGCAAGAGTAGGCTGTTTCTGGCATGGGTATGGGGCTGGGCTGCACTGGGAGAGGGTGTTGGGGGGGCTATGGCAAATTCTGGAGTGGCTGGAGCCCCTTCCCTAGGCCCCCCCCCGTGCCGCTGCCACCCCCCCCGAGGCCCGCCCGGGCCCGCCCTGGGAGGAGCCTGGCACAGCCCTGCCCCCAGTCTGCCCATGGGGATGGGTAGTGGTGGGAGCCATCTGCCCCAACTCAGCAGCCCCTTCCCCAGCCACACTCCCTCCCCCACCGCTGGGGCCTCAATCTGCCCCACCTTGCAGAGGCAGCCCCACTTGCAGTGGCAGTCTGCTGCGTGTAGGTCTTAGGGCACACACCCCTCCATGCCCTCCTGGGGTGTGCACAGTGGTGGGAGCTGTCCTTCCCTCCCTGCACCCGCTGGATGAGCTGCTCACAGCTCCGTCCCATGGCCTGCCCCGGCTGTGCAGTGCCTGCCACAGCCCCACTCCCTCCCTTACCACAGGGGCCTCAATCTGCGCCCCCCTCTTAAAAACAAGAAAAAAATATAAAGGGGTACATAAGCTGAAACTTTGATACAGAAGTGGTACACTTGTTAAAAAAGGTTGAAAACCCCTGGGCTAGCACGATTCTCTAGATTAAAAGGATTGTATTTATTCATTCTTATATAGACTGAATAACCTGGAGTAAGGCTGTCTCTGCCTGAGTTTTCTGTTTCAGGTATTACCACACCAATTTAAACAGTGGGGGATGAAGAATTACATATACATAGCAGTGAGACTTTATTATTTCTGATGTTCTGGCTGACATTTTATAGTTCATTTCTTAGTTCTGATTTTATACCTCAAGGCAAAAAAAAAAAATGGTTACAGTTAGTTTTATATAAAAATGTACAACAGATGGTAGGGAATTTTTTTGGTACTAGAACTCTTTTAGCTGACCCACAAAGAAGTTACTGAAGAATTCATTTGCTAGGCTTACCAGCCAGCACTAAAAAAGCAGTAGAGTTTTTCTTGATAAAATGGCTTCATGGTCCATGGCTTTGAATTTTCTGTGATTGTGGTTAGAAATTTTAGCATTTATATTTCTTTTGAAATATCTTCTTGTTTTTACGTCTGTATTACATTTAGACCCTGGCACAGAGGAAAGCCCAGACATGTCTTCAATCACTGTGAATAATCCCATGTAAATCAATTGGACTATTTGGTATGTGAAGTGAAGCCTCTGCTTAACTTGTCCAGAGTGTTTTGAATCATTCAGGTTAATTAGGTCTGTATTTATTCTGTTCTTTTTTTAGGTACTGCTTCGCAGACAGGTTTTTTTTCATATTTCATGTTAGTCTAGTAACCAAAGAACAAAAAATGACTAGGAAGTTGTAAGCTATACTTTTTATTGGGTTACCTGAATAAATCAAATTAGGCACCGATATTTACTTACTGTAAACTTCAGACAATAAACTACCGTTCAGTAATGTCTGTAGCAAATGCTATAAACTAAAGGTCAAAGACTAATTTTATTTTTATTATATCTCTGTCATACAAGTGTCATGAGGATTAAATAGTTAATATTGGAAAAACATTCTGAGATTAAAAAACACTAAGCAAACGCTAAATAGCTATTAGTAGTGGTTACAATATGAACCTTGTCATTCTAGAAATCTCTTCATTGGGGAAAACAAGGAAAAGCAACAAGCATGCTGAAATTGGAGCTAATGCAGAACTCATCAGCCTCAAGGGGAATTTGCTTTACACATTTGAGATTCTACTTAGCTTTTACTTTCCAGTCATGTATCAAACATGTAATACACATAGCAACATAAGATTTCCCATATTGGGTCTGACCATTCTTGTAGGACAGCATTTGACATAGGACAGTGGCCAAAATATACCTTCTCTGAACTGATAACATTTACAATCAAAAGCAAGAATGGTTATCATCTAGCTGGCAAGTAAATTAAGATACCATCTCAGAATAAAAAATAAAAGGAGCAGTATCTGTTGTTCTTTTTGCTCCTTCATGGCATTGCTGTATTCAGTTGGACAGCAAATACTGACACTCCAGCAGCAATAAACAGTTCTGGCTAGATTATAATATCCTAAGGCTCCATCATGCAGAACAAAAAATGAAAGGTAAGGACACATTCAAAGGGAACTCAGGACATGATACAGAAGAAGAGCTACCAAGTAAATGCTTATAAGTGGGACTGTGTGTGTACATAGATACATATGTTAGAAAATCAGTATTATCTTTGGGATCCTTTTATTTTAGAGATAAATGGGTGAGCAATTTGTTCTTTGTCTAAGACACCATGGGTGCATTTATACATGCACATTGGTGATGTGTAGGAGGTGCACGCAGGTGCATGTGCATTGCCTGAGATTGGTGGTGTACCCCCTGTGATTGGCCGCCACTGACGCTGCCAGTAGCGCCTATTGGCAGTCGGCGCTCGCCACTGCCTCCTCCCCCACTGCTGACACCACTGTGGCCATGTGTGGAAGCTCCCCGCTCTCTGCTGCCATGTTGCCAGTGCTGCCACTGCTGCGGGCAGTCGCCATGCCCCCCCAGCCTCTGGGGGCATGCGTCATTCATGCATGTGCATTAATGTGCTGTTGCTAGTGCAGATTAAGTTTAGTACCTCTAATATGAGTTACTACATAAATGTGCAGTTACCAGTGCTAATGTGCAGTAGCAATGTTGCATGATCTTTTTGTGATGCTTAATGTGCAGTAGATTAATTCTACTGTGCATTAACACAGTTTTTGCCATGACACCTTAATGCACAGTAGAATTAGTCCACTGAGCATTAAGTGGCTTGTGTAGACATGCCACCTGAAGGGCATATATTTCAGTGGAGGTGAAAATAAGAAATTAAAGGGTACACAGTAGGAGATGACAAGTAAGCAGTAGATATAAATTGTGATAAAATAAAGCATCAATATGAGGATGGCATTAAAAACCAACACTGTTAATTGGAATCAAGTCACAGGGCTTTCCTTCTTGGAAAAGGAATAGGTGCTTGTTTTTGGCAGAAGAACAAAGTGCATGAGTAAGAACCATTTAAAAATGGTACAAGCTGACATGGCAGCAAGTGAGATAAATGCTTATCCCATAATCGTTAACTCCTGGCAGTGCTATAGTTTTATGCTGCAAAAATTCAAAAGAAGGAGAGGAATTATATTTGCCAAATATAATTATATGGAACAAATGAGGCAACTGTACTTGTCTGGACTTCTTTAATTTTTGCAATAAAGTAGGCCCCCAAACAGGTGAGCCACATCAAACCCAACAGAGTCAACGTCTAATAAAACAGTGAACTTTAATACAACTTTGGACAGCAGTCTGATAATAATCATTGTAATTTGGCTCGTATGTTAGCTACAGAGAATGAGTGTTAAAGGAAGTAGTATGACATACAGGGAGTATCTCCTGCTGGTGGTTCCAAATCTTTGAAGCAATTTGGTGACATCTGATTTTTGTTTTAGCAAAGAGAACAGAATGCTTGACCTTCATGTTATCAATGAAGCAGGACCTCCATGTTATCAAGGTAACAGGTGACCCATCTCTCCCTGTCCATTGGCTGACTTTCCCCTCTGTCACTTGTAAAAAACAACAGAAGCCACTACTAAAAGAAACTCAGATAAGTGGGCTAAGCAACTTCTAGGAGAGAATGTAGAGGGCATTCTTGACCCACAGTTCAGTACAGAGCTATCATACAAATATATGACAGTACAGTACCCAGTAATCAGTTTAACCCTCTGGTTCAAAAATTCTTATTGAGATTAAATTGTAGTAATTTCTTATATATAAGATGAACAGAGTGGAGGCTGCCTAGATTTGCATATTACTATTCAATTTCTTTTCAATTATCCATTTTTATTTTTTGAATATTCACATGCATGCTCCTGGGTATAACCATGAACTGCATCTGACTGGGGGGCTTGGTGGAAACATGGTGGGACTACTCATGGTGGGGTAGCTCCTATAAAATGGAGATTGCAATCTCCAGAGTAAGGTGAGTGTATCATGCCTCAAAACCCTAGCCCCCACTGCCTTGTGGGTACTCCTTGGTTGGAGAAAGGCTAAAGGACACCATCTTTACAGAAACACACCCTCGCTGAGAGGTTAGGCAGTCAGCAGCAGTTCTTACCTGTTGCTCACTGGCAGAAGCTACAGTCATCAAGGCACTGAATATCTGGACTGGGTCTGGCCTTTGGATTCTGTCTCAGTGGTTTAAAGGGTGGATGGTAGGTCTTGGGAAGCCTCCATGCCTCTATACTCTTGCATAGGCATACACGTCAAAGGTCTTGGTGTGATTGTCACAGGACTCTGTACAAGTGAATGTATTGGCCACCTGACTGGACCCTTTATGCATACACCATGATCTAGAGGATTAACAATTGCCTACTATATTTACATGCAAAATATGAGAGTTTTCAGTTTAGTAAAGCTGAACTTGGATTTAATTTCATCCTGTCTTGCCCAGGAATCCTCAGTGACCATAACAATGTCACATGATAGGAGGGAGATGTGGCAGAAGGAGGAATGGCGAGGGAGGCATAAGGAGAAATAGATGTTTTTAGCTCATTCATAGCTTTTAATGCTAGAAGACACAATTACAATACATAGTCTGACCTTCTGCTTAACACTGTAAGATTTCATTCATTTCATTCAGTTAGTCCTCTACTGAGCCTGGTAACTTGTATTTGAATAACATGCATCTTCCAGAAAGCCATCCAGCCTTGAATTAACAACAGAATGAAACTGAGAATCTACCACTCTTCTATCATTTGTTCCAGTGGTTAATCACTATAACTGTAAAAAAAATTGCACCTAATTGCTAACTTCAATTTTTTTGGCTTGTTTCCAGCCCCTGGTCCTTATTATGTCTTATTCATTTAGGTTAAAGTACCAGGTATTTTAATACCAGGTATTCTCTCTCTGTGAAGGAGTCATGTTTGATCTTCTTTTTGATAAACTAAGACTGAGCTTGCTTAGTCTCATGTTGCACATGGTTTTTTTTCCTGCCCTGAAATAATTTATGCAACTCTTATTTGCACCCTTTTTAATTTTTCAACATCCTTTCTAAAAAGTGGACACAAGAAAATGATTGAGCTGGACCAAAATGGATTGGTGAGAAATAATCTTATTTTCATATATGCCAGCAGAATAAAATAAAATAACATGTGGGTAAAATACAAAATACTTTGCATTTTGGAAAAAGATTATAAATAGAAACTTATCTATGTTATCACTTGCTGCTCTGTTGAATGATCTCTAAAGGAGTCTTTTTGTCTTTTTACTTACAAGTAGTTGAGGCATTGTTCATTACAAGCAGATATTTATAATATGCAGACTGGGGAATGTTGCCACTCTGGTGACATTTTGTCCGAAGAGGGGGGCTATAGGGGAAAGATTTAAAGATTCCACTTCTGTGCTATTATCATTGTTTTGGGAAAGGATGTTCTAACACTAAGGACCACCCTCTCAAAGACACATCCATGAGATACTTTTACTAGTTCCAGCTGACACATGTACACAGCACTGACCGCATTCAGGTACCTGATGTGTGCAGGCCAGTGCCTTTTTGTGAGTCTGCATTCACTATCCCCCTCTTAAACACTAGGCTATAGAGGCACAGACAAGCCTTTGCTGTTTCACTTAATCTCTCCAGTTATCTTGAATGATTTAATGTACACATTCAGATTACTCTGCTAACAGCTGATTAATTAGTTAATTGGCATTTATTGCATTGTTTTTCAGTATTCCAATGATGCCATCTAGCAAAGGCTACAAAAACATGTAATTTACTGGTGACTCTTCTAGATGAACATTGCAAGTTGACATCATTTGAACTAACTAGAGAACATGGCCTGCCTACTCATCCTTGGATTTATTCAGCATGTCACCTTTGACAGTCATTGGCACATACCAGTAGGAGGTTTTGGCTTATTCTCAATAGATTTTAGAGAAGCCACCCCTGACCTTAGGCTTGGTTAGCCTTCCTTTCCTTCTCTGTCTCAGACACAGTGTAGTAGCAAAACCAGTGTTTCAAGCATGGTAGATAGACTAGCTTCTGACATTTGTCTACAAGGCTCTCATCCCATAACATGCTTCTGTACAGTTGAACACTTAAGCTCAGATGGGCTTCAGTGGAAGTTCACCTACCCGACAGCCGGCAGTGAGATACAGCGAATGCTGAGTTAGAACTGAATTTAATACAATCCACCACCACAAAGATTCACCATGGATTTTAATGTTATTGCCTGGGGATGTAGCTGCATGGCTTGCAGGCTGTTACCTTGATGGCTAAGACCAGCCACCGTGCTTTGAAAACAGGAATCACAATTTAATTTCCTTTGTATGGGAGTGTTAGTTTGGGGAGTGGGCCATATTGAGATACACAGTGGAACAATTATTTCCCAAAGCCTGAACTGTCTATAACTCACTCTCAGCATATAGCTCAGACCATACCAGTTTATTGATGTAAGCCAGACAACCAAATGTCACTCCATATAGGACCTTCAGTAGTGTAGGAAGTAGTTATGGAATAAGGAGAAATAATACCTGGGAGAAGGTTTCATATAAGAGATGTTTAAAAATAATCATGTTAATACAAATCCAAGGCTGAGTTACTGCCATGATACCACATATCATGGCTGGACAAAAGGATTGTGACTCAGATCTGCTGTTCTAAAGAAGAGATCTCTCTCTTTTGAGCTAATGGGGAATTGCCATTCACTGCTAACAGTATAAGGTCTATACAATAGTATTAAAAAATCTTCATTCCAGCCATTTTTTTTATAATACAAAAAAAAGTCTCTGGACTTCATATTTCTGGGGGTCAAAAATATACAATTCTAAAGCAAGGAGGCACAAAATTCCTGTAACCTTGTGCTTTGGATGGCTCTCTTAATAATCTAATTTTTGGTGTGAGAATATTCTAAATAGCCAAAAATTTGGTGTTAGTGAAAATATGCATATACATTATACTCATATTTATGTATGTATTTACATATGTATATGGGTGTATCCATGCACACATATGAAATGTTATCTGGAGCATTAGCACAGAAATCATAAATAGTACATTTTCAACAACCTGCACTCTACTGAATGATGGTTCAGAAAAGTCAGCAAAGTATGACCAACAAATTAGGTCAAAGTCCAAAAGATGTCTGCCACACTGTGTTTAATTAAGCAATTATACCACAGAAAAGAAGGTCTGAAAGACACAATTCACTTCCTGAAATGTTTGAGTTCTTATCAACCAGTTAACTAAATAACGGTAAACATGAGTCTCATATCATAAACGAAGGCACCAAAGCCAGGCACTTGAGGTCAGGTTGTCAAGAGTTCACACCCATTACTCCCCTAAATAGACTAATCAGATCTTCCATCAAAAGTTCCACACCCAGAAGTTCTAATGACTTTGTAGCAATAGTTACTTTGTGGGTTTTGATGTTTGTGTCATTTTGCACCAACGTACATGGAAAAAAAAATCAAGTTCTTGAGTAGGTGTCTGGTGCAGCCAGTTAGCCTTTTAACAAGTGCGGTAGAGTGGACAGTGGCCTCATTGGTGTCACTGTGAGTTCCTCAGGGATCTAGAAGACCCTCTTTCATGGGCCAGCCATTTTCTCCCTTGTTAATCCCAAATAGCCAGTGAGATGGATCCTGTGCAGTGGAGGTCTCAGTTTTTTGGTGTGAGATCATTCTGTAAAGGTGTCAGATCATTAAGTGTGATTCCCTTAATTCTTTTGTGTTATGAAAGGGGAAGTAAAGGAAATGAGGAGGATCAGGGCAGACAATTAAAGGAACCACAGAGGTAACTTCTCTTTTTTTGGTCCTTATTGAAATGAGTTTTTTGTTAAGGAGGTTTTTATGTCATGTTAAGGCTTTCCCTCTGAAATGTGAAATATCTTGACATTCCTTGGTATATGGGATGAAATTGAGAATTGTCTGGGGTGTCTGCTTCTTTCAAATGGAGGCAAAACCAATGTTGAGAGCACCTGCGGTTATTTAAGATTTTTTGGCATGTCACACAACAGGATGAGTTAGCCTCAGTATGTTGGCCAAATTCCTGTTTGGGTTACTGCATGCTGCCGGCCTAAATCCTCTCTCAGTTTCAGTCAGATTAAGTATTCTTTTTCACTTCCTCCCCAAACTTCATGGCTCTGGCCCATGTCTATGGCAAACCAGCCTCTGTATAGAGCTCTGAGGAACTGCTTTTCACAGTGCAGGAGCAGTTCTTTTATATGAACTTAAACATATCTGTGAAAAAAATGACTTTTATAAAAAAAATAACAATAAATCTGCAGCTGCTTGGAGCCAGTGAAAGACAGCAAGTTAAATGAGCACGGGTTGGGGAGGGGCAGAATGGCTGAATTATCAAAAGCAAACTGAGCGGAGGGTGAGTCAAAGCAGTTTTTTATACAAATGTGGTTTTATTTGCTATTAAGGAAAAAAGGATCAGAAGGAAAGGGTATTTTTTAAAAGCTTTTCTTATGAATTTACAATAGGATACACTTAGCCCAAAGGCAATTTTAGGAAAAAAGGGTCCCTTGCATTCATGCTATACCTTCATTAATCCCATTCATCTAATAGCAGGGTAGATCATATGAAATTCCTGCCTCCCAGTTAAGGAGTTAACTCCTATAGGAGTTAAATGTCTATAGAATGCATATAATCAACTACCTTCATGTTTCGGTGAGTAGCTCTTCTCATTGTTAAGGTCCTGTTTAAGGGGGGCTTTTCTGTGCTAGCACTTGGCATGAATTTGGTGCACATTCACTGCTAGGAGACTTTTTAGCTTATGTTCAACCTCTGCTTAACTACTACTGATTAACTTGGTGTAACAAATGGAGTTGCTTCTAATAAGTTATTACCACTTTTACATTAGGCTTTTTCGTATGTCCGTGGCTTGGCAATAGCCTTCCCTAACTTAATTTTCTGTGTACAGTTTGTGATTATTAAAAGTCTTAGTCTAGCCATTCTGGAAATTGGAGCCCTTCACCTATAGTCCAGAAAACAGCAATGCAGTTTTACATGCTTTACTGTGCCGCATTGAGCACTTCTGGGGGCAGGGCGGTGGGGGGTGTTGTTTATATCAAAGCCTCAGCCACATTCCCATTTTGTCTCTATTCCCATTCTGGCTCCATGCTGAGACTGCCAACAAGGTGCTGTTTCCATATAAAATTCTGAGAGGTAATTGAAGCAGCATAATCTCCCATGGGACCCCATTTCCTGGCTGCTTTTGAGAAGCTGCCTGGGAATTCAGCCCCGCTGGAGTCGCCAGGCTATTCCCTGTGTTAGGGGAATATAAAAGCTTTCTGATTCCATCCTGCAGGTCTTTCCATGGACAGCAGTGACTGGATCTTCAATCCTATGTGTAAATGGCATATCTCCTGTTCATAGGCAGTGGAAGGCCAGGGCTAATGGGTTTTAGCCCCCACAAAATGCGGGGCACCTGGCCGTGGGCTCTGGGCAGCTGCAGCGAGAGTGGGGAGGGGTGCGCACAAAGCCAGGATCACAGCCTGGTGTGTGGATGACTGGCTGCCCACAAGTTGTTCATCTGGGGGACACGCTCCTGTTGCTACATGCACCCCAGGAGGGCATGGGGGTCATGTGCCCCCAGATCTGCGTGTGGGGGGGGCTACAGGGGAGGCTGTAGCCACCCCAAAGTTCACCATAGGATCCCCGACCCTGCCTCCCAGTGCCACTGCTGCCCACCCTGAGCACAGCCCAGCCCAATCCCCCTGCCAGGAAGACCCTGGCACAGCCCCCAGCCCCAGCCTCCAGTGGCAGCCTACTCTTGCCCCTTGCCCTGTGCACAGATCTAGGGGCACACACCCTCCATGCCCTTCTGAGGTGCATGTAATGGTGAGAGCCACCACCCACTCCCCCTGCCCCATGGATGAGCAGCTCCCGGCTCTGTTGTGCACCCCACTCTACCCCAGCTGTGCAGCGCCTGCTCCTCCCCCAGCCCCACTCCCTCCCTCAGCACCATGGAGGGAGGGCAGATTGAGGCCCCAGCAGTGAGGGAGGGAGTAGGACACAGGCAGGA
This sequence comes from Alligator sinensis, assembly GCF_000455745.1. Taxonomy (NCBI): domain Eukaryota; kingdom Metazoa; phylum Chordata; order Crocodylia; family Alligatoridae; genus Alligator; species Alligator sinensis. The sequence goes on from NW_005841992.1 coordinate 2,009,681, forward strand.
GCAGGGGCTGGGGTGAGTGGGGCCCTGGCTGGCCTGGATGGTGGGAGAGCGCAGCCTGTCAGGGGGGGGCGGGGCACCCCCCCCCCCCCCCCCCCCCAATTTGTGCGCAGGGCAGAGGCAGCTGCTGCTCTGCACTGGGCTTTGTTCTCTTTTGCAGCTGCCTTGGGAACAGCCAATACCATGTGCCTGCCACTACTGGGCTGTGCTGCACCCCCTGGCCGCCCAGCAGTGGAACGCATGTGGCATTGCACGGCTCTCAGGGCAGTGGGGCTCAAAGTCCAGTGCGCAGCAGCAGCTGCCTCAGCCCCACACCAAGATCGGGGGCGGCATATGCCCTCCAGGCCTCCGCTTGTCCCACCACCCAGCCCAGCCAGGGCCTCATTCACTGTAGCTCCTGCTCCTGCCTGTGCCCTGCTCCCTCCCTCACCAGTGAGGCCTCAATCTGCACCTCCCATGGCCCTTTCCCCTCTTCCTGCCCTTTCCCCCACAGACTTACCTACTGGGGGGGGGGGGGGGGGAGTACATCTGTGTGCATGTGCACACATACTCAGCCCCCCCAAATAATGTTTTCTTCCTCCACCTATGCCCCTGCTACAGTGAATGGACATGAAATCACAGTGTTTGTGAGCACTGGTGCTGTGTTTGTTTTATAGGGGCAGTTAGTATGGTGAGAGTACACACAAATCATGCATGTGCAAATGATGTGTCAGCAAGCATGCACTGCTGTTCTCAAAAATCATGTCCTAGAGTGCCTGGCAGCAAGGAGATTAAATATATTACAAGTTTCAAACATGTAGAGACCAAATTCAGATGCACAGACAATTGCCAGGTACATACATTACATTTTTACCGGTATAAGTGATTAAACACCAGTCTATACTCATAACAGAACAGAAGTTTGGCGCACAGAGTGGTTTAAAAATGGCCAAACCTGGTCTAAGATTTGCCCTTTCCCTTCCACCAAAGGGAAAATGTGTGTTGTTTTCACTACTGATCTAAACTGTGCCACTTACAGAAAACTGTGTAATTTAGATTGCGTTGCCTCAGGCTTTTTGCATGTCTGTACCTAGCCTTTATGATCTAGGTCAGTTAACAGCAAAGGTATCTCAAGCTACCTCACACCTAGAGCTCTGAGCTATCTGATAAGCTATATCCAGTTTCTCTGTTTGAACTGCACACTCGTTGGCTACCTCATCCATATTACCTGACAGACAAGGATAGCAGGGACCTGCTCAGTAATCGCAGACATAAATATGGATGTGGCTGACCTCTTTGACTTCTGACTTTAATCAAAATCACATGGAGCTTCATGCAGCAGTAAGTGGGAAAAAGGCAACTTTTCAGTAATGAGGGAGCAATTCTTCTGAAATAAAACTAAGTGAATTGATGTCATAAAGCATGGCATGCTTGTACAAAGTTGAAAAAGCTTTAAGATAATGCAGTCACTTCCCAAGATGATGACTGCAAATGCTTTAGCAAAAATAGAAAGAAGAGCTTGGAGATGGGAGACTGCTGCTTTCTCTTTGTTATTTAAAAATAATTCCCTCCTCCTTTTGCTAACACATAGGTCAACTCTCCTTCCTAGTCTTCTCTGCTCCCTAAACTGAAACTTGTACTATACTTAATCCACTTGCTGCCAGGCAGTCTAAGAAGTGATTTTTGAGAACAGTGTATGCATGACTGCTGATATATCATTTGCACATGTATGATTTGTGTGCGCCCTCCTCATACTAACCTGATAATTTGCAGACGACTGACAAAAACTAACTTTACAATATCACTGTACCACAGAAAAATAAGAACAATTATTTAGCTTCTGGTTAAAATGGTTCTAATTACTACATAGCATTTATGATATGAATCTTCCACTGGTGAAATTTAATGGCCCACTGGAAGTTATTGCTTATGAGGCTGAATATCATAATAAGTTTCCTTATTTAAAATTGGCTTAATGATACATTATAGTAAGAAGACTATGTTAATAAGAAGGTATTTCCCCCCAAACCTACCATGTAATAGAAAATTGTTGCAGGGATTTTTGGTTGCTGTAGTTTATAAGAAATGTATATACTTACTGGATCAATACTGTAAATATGGGTATGCCTGTAATTTATCTACTTGCTGGATCAATACTCAAGTTAGTCACATGACATAAGTTCATGTGGTCACTGATATACACAAGTGCTGGTACATTAATTCCTTGCAAGAAAATACTTTCTTGTTTTAAATTTATTTTTAAAGGCAAATTAAAATGTTAATTAATCTGACAGCTAGCCCCAGCCAAAGATAGGCCCCCATGTGCTCGTGCTCAAAGGGGACAGTATTAATCTATTTATTCAACTGCACAAAGTTCAGTAGAATAACCATTCTCGCTAATTGCTAATGGGTGAAATTGCTGGCGCTTACAGGGAGATATTCTGGTAACAGATAATTAAGCATCTAAGTACTTGAAAATGTCAGAAGAGAAAAATGATCTCTTCACCTCAGCAAGTTCATTTTTAAAACTGTGTCAGTTCAGCTTGTGTTGCTCCCTAGACAGCCAACCTCTCTATCCAGTCACTGAGCAGAGGGAAACAGCAAAGGCAGAAGGAGAATATGGGAGAAAGGATTCCCTTTTCCTTTTCCTTCTCCTGCTTTGTTTTCTCAGTACTGTGGGAGGAGAACTGGAAGGATAGATTTTCTCATCTGCCAGTACCACATCCCCAAGCAGCTGTGTTCTTAGGATTTGTAGGACCATAAACAATGCGGTTATAATGGGACATTTCACAGCAGCCTGTTCCTTCCTTTAGCTTTGGTGATCCAAGAAGAAATGATCTTCTCCTTCTCCAAACCTTACAGGTAGATGGAAGCTTAAATTTGGCTCATGTATTGCCTTTTCTCTCAGGGTGCAGACAAAGTTACATTTGTCATGTGATTGGTCCCGAAAGCTCTCTACAGCAGGGAGGGAGGTGGCGAGAAGGGAGGGGGAGTAAACTGTGGACTAGAGTTTGCTTGGCCTGAGCTAGAGGGGTGTGTGTGGATTGGAGCCCCCCTGCCTCATACTCCCCCCCCCCCCCGCTTC
>NW_005841992.1:2012751-2019907 GCF_000455745.1 Alligator sinensis
TGCAGCTTAGGCCAGGCAAACCCCAGCCCATCATTCACTCCCCTTCCCTTCTCCCCCCTTCCATCCTGCAGACAGCACTGGAGCTGGGGGGTGGGGGTGGGGGTGAGTGAGGCTAAGGAGAAAGGCTACAAGCAGGCTCCTTGGTTTGATTGACTGCAAAATGGATATTGTTTCCCCCCATCCTGACCCAACAGGTGAGAATGTCTGTTGGGTCAGGGGGGCTGCTCTAACTCATAGTGTTTTATGTAAAGTGCCATGAGTTAGAATGGGGGCCTGCGTGTCTGTCAGTGCTCTCAAACAACAGAAGACAGCCAAGGAGGAGAGCGACAAACAGTTGCTTACACTGACTAGACCCTGGCTAAGGGTGTCAAAGCCCTGGGAGACCTTACCTTGTGCTACCATTGCACCCTAGCTGGCTCTGTATCTCCTCCATGGCTGTGATGGTGATTAGGTGAGCCTCCCTGCTATCAGTGGTTGAGTGCATTAGGAAAAGGATGCTGACTAGCTAGGAGTAGGGAAGGAAGAAATATCTGAGAGACAGAAGAGAAGAGGAAACAGATCTTTTGAATTGTATTTGGAGGTCCAGACAATGGCTTTTCTTATTAAACAATGGCTACCAGCCTATCTTAGTATTTGTTTTGGAGTCGTATTGGAGTTTGAATATGGTAGTACTTGATGTAACAGCAAAAGGACACAGTTTATCTATGCACCCAGAATCACCAAATCTGAGCCTATTCTTATTCAGAGCTATCCACTTTATGAAACTATTACCCTATTCAATTCAGTGTAATTTTTCTGGGGATGAATGGAGAGCATTTACATGCCATTAGAGATTTGCTCTGCTACTGACTTTGGGTGACTTTCTTGACCATGTGTCAGTACATTTCTGATGAAATATAAGGCATGCATTGCATAGTTCTTGCATCATTAGAGCATGTGTGGTGTCCCTTCACACATCATATGACATTTCCTCCTCCCCCTTCTGTAAGCTGATGCAATAAGAAGCACATGTTAGTCTGAGGCTCATCATTAAATGAAAATATAATACTGCTGGCACCTTTACCTACAGGGTAGCTACACAAATACCAGCAGGTTCTTAACTAACTCTCCCATTGCACTTAGCAAAAACCAAGTAGCTTAACACCTTGTCTCCCATGAATTTAAAAAAAATCACTCTATGGGCTGATGCTTGGTGCACCTTGGGAGTGGATTGCACTTAAGAATCCCCATGGCCTTTGATTTAAAAGACTACAAAATGAGCAACAGAAGTAACTAGTTACAGGTGCTCTTTTTCTTGTGTTGTTGAGCAACAAGTTCAAAAGCATCTTTGATTGAAAAGCAAGAAATTTGTCAGATGATCATATCATTAAAATGAATGACTTTGGGTACACTGGTAGAAAGAACCATCACTGTTCACCTTCACCATAGAGGCCTATCAGAGCAGCTGAGAGCTTTATGTTGAAGAAAGGCCTGATGCGAAGCCAGCTGAAGTAACTGAAAAAAACTATCTTCTGCATTGTATTTTGGATCAGAGCCTAACTGGCAAATGTTGATGTATATTCACAGGATAGTATTTTTCTAGAAATGCTCATCAGTGGCTTACCTAACTTGTCCAATAGACCAGCGGTTCCTAATCTGTGGTACACATACCACCAGTAGTATGCAGACAACCTGTCAGTGGTACACATTAACAGATTTATTATAATTTATATACTTTATATGACAAAAATTTGCTGGTGGTACTTAAGGTTGTATCCTTTTAAATTGGTGGTGTGCAATCTGTCAGAGTTTGGGAACTGCTGCAATAGACAATAATTACACAGTGGACTCGAGTTATGTTATAAATGACATTCTTTTAAAACAAGTTAAGTAAATATTGAAACTCATAAACCAGAGTGGCTTCAAAAATAAAGCCAACTCTAGAAGGTATTTGACTCTAATGAGGGCATAACCCACATTTTAAAAAAATTACCTAAATACAGATTTGCCCAATAGACCAGAACAGCTCCGCATTTAGAGAAGATTCTGCCCAATTACCTACAAGATGAGATGGGTTACTAATGAGCATGTCATTTTTTCAGGCACCTGGAGTGCCACTGAGGTACAGCATGGTGGTGAGGCTGCGTGCGGAAGCTTACAGCTGCTGCTCAAGACGGAGTTGTGCTGAAGAAAGGCATTTTGGTTTCCTGGGCTGACAGTTTGTTACCTTTTATAAATGGTGACTTAACATTTGTACAAAAAAAGGTCTTGATGTACACCTGTGTTACTCTGCCTGCACATATGGGCATCTAAACAATTTACTGCAGAGTAGAAGGGGGCATGACTTTTCAATACAAAAGCTGCTCTGTAGTATTGGCTCATGTACGTGCTCATATCCTGTGGTAAGTGGAAGATAAACCACAACAGCCTGTCCCATCCCCCACCACCTTCACTCACTGCCAGCTGCATGTGAACAGTCTTGCAGAGCAACTGATGTGCAGGAAAAACCTCCCCCCTTTTAACCTATGGTAATCTGTTAGTATGGTCAAACCCAAAGAGTGTTGGCTGGTGCCCAGACTGACACACTGATCACTCAAACTGTGACTAAATTAGAGTCAGGTGAAAACTGATCATTCAATTCTGGCCAAATCAAAACAGATTTTTTTTCTTCAAATTTTTCAGCAGAACAAAAACCCAAATATTTTCACTGGGTCTTGACATATAACATTTTTGTTTAACCCAAAGTGAAATGTTTCATTCTTTTTCTTTTGTGTTATTTAACCCCTTTTAAAACCCATTTTCCTTTTTGTAAATTTAGGTCAATTTTTAAATTGAAACAGTCCTCATCAAAAGTTAAAAAATGTTTCATTTTTAAAATGCCCCAACAAAATGATTTGGTATTTCCAAACTGAAGCATTTTATTTCATTGGTGTCCAAATGAAATTATTTCCTTTGTAAAAAAAAACAAAACTCTTTCTCCCATCTTTTGATCAAACTTCATTACATTAATCTCAAATGTAATAATAATTTTGTCCCTCCTGGGGGTCTTCAAGAGAAGGTTGGATATGCATCTAGCTGGGGTCATCTAGCCCCAGCCCTCTTTCCTGCCTATGCAGGGGGTTGGACTCGATGATCTATTGAGGTCCCTTTCGACCCTAACATCTATGAATCTATGAATCTATGAAAAGTCTGAATATAGTGTTTGTTGAAAAAAATGTCACCCAGCTCCATTCTGAAGAAAAAATTGAGCCGCTACAGCTTGACCTAAAAGTTTCTAGTTGGAATTGTAATAGAGTCATAATCTCTGGTGAATAGGCCCAGAGGAAGACTGGTGGCACAGAATTGCCAGTGGGCTGCATGCAGGGTTTGAATTACGGGGGAGCTCGGGGTGGGGCTAAGCATCCCCATAAGAGACAAGAGCCCCCCTGTAAGATTTGAAAATCATAACTTGGGCGGTCTCTGATTTTATGAGACCATCATGATAGGCAGCCCAATTTTTTTTGCAGGCCCCCACTCCCCAAGAGTCAAAGTGTAATTCAAACCCTGGTTGTATGAATGAACAGAGAATGAAATTGATGAAGCTGCACTGTTGTTAAACCAGAATAATACTGTGGGTCAGGCTTATAATTTTACATTGTAAAAAGTACAATTTAAAAGTAATTGAAGACAAAAGTCTCCCTGTTTAAATAATGTGTCAATAACAAAAGTCACATGTAAATGTAAGGTTGGTGCTGGGTTCTTAACCAATGCTGATGTGACTTTGGGATGCTGTGCTTTGACAGCACTGTCCTTCCTGCTGTAAGAAAGAATTATTTATGTAGTCTGCTTCCAGGAAGCATACCTGGTATAGAGCTGAGATCTTCTGGCAGAGACAACCTGCTACTGAATATGCACGTGGCCTCAGGCTGTGTACTGGAAAGCACTGGCGACTAGTCCCTGCTCCCCACCGTATTGAAAGGGACACTAGAAAGTTAAGTCATGAGCTAGGCTTTCATACAATTTATGCAGGCAACCACACATGTGAAAGACACGTGTAATGGTGTGGGCGCCCAATTTAAGCAGGCAGGGAACTGAGAATGTAGACAGATCATGCTTGGCAGGTGGAAGCTGGATCAACATTAGTAACTCAGGAATCAAATACCAGAAGTTTCTGCATCTGGGAGAGGGAAGCCCCCATGTGGGCAGGGGCAGCAGTTGGGAAGTTCAGTAATCCCAAGGGAACATGTGTCTGGCGCTTGTTTCAAGATGTGAAGTGGGAAGGTCCAACCATGTGAGGTGCTGAGGAGCATGTGGGATTAGTAGCAGCAAGGCAGAGCACTGGAAGAGGGTCTGAGGAGAAGCCTGTGGTGATAACCAGGGAGCCTGATTTTCTGTGATAAAAACATCCCTACTTCTCGGATATAAAAAAATCCACATTTTCCCGTGATTAAAACGAAACACCACTTATATATATGTTTTCATTTTGATCATGGGAAAATGTGGATTTTGGGTTACTTTTTTAAATTTGAAAATGTGTTTGTTTTTTTATCAGAGAAAACCAGGGTCCCTGGTGATAACAGGGCACTTGATGGGAGAAGCTCAGTCTTGTGCTGTGTGGCTGAAGGAAGGTTTATCATCTCTCAGCAGCTGTTCAGTAGCTGTACCACTCGAGCCAGTGACAGCCATTCTGAGGACACAATGCAGCTGTTTTCGGTTTCTGAATATATGGTTAGTTAGTAGCCCTGGTGGCAGGGGCGACGCATGGGAGGTGCACGCAGGTGCACGTGCACCCCTGAGCGTGACAGTGTACCCTCTACAAAAAGGCTCTGGTCTGCAATCCCTGCTGGCTGCTGCCGATGGCATCTGCGGGAGCTCCCCCGCTTACCACCACTGTGCTCCTGCCACTCCCACCACCGTGCCCCGCCAGCCGCTGGGGGCACGAGTCATTCATGCCTGGTGGGTGGAGTTTTCTGTGAAACTAGGAGGAGACTGTTTTGATCATGAAATTTGAAGTTATCGCCTTTAAAAAAGATGTTTTATGACTAATTAATCCCAACACTACCTTGGCCAAATTCTGTTCTCATTTACACCAGAAGAAATCTGAAGAGTGGTGCCACTCCAGTCACTGAAGCTAATCCAGAGTGATGTTATTCTGACTGACAGCAGTTTGGGCATGTGAATCCAGACTATGAAAACTGCAGTTTTCCTTAGAGTTAAGAGCAAACATATTGGTGTTTATTTCTCCTGAATGTTAAGTGCACTTTGGTGTGGTGTCTTAACTAACACAGCTTTCAGAAATGTAGAGATATAAAGTAGCTATATTCTTCAGCTACCAGTGAATTGCTACCTTACAATGTATGGTGTACAAGACTGTAAAGCGCCAATCTGGAATAGATTTTCATCTCTGAGGCTCTAGCAGCTACCGCTGTGTTATTTACAACAGTATTCCTTGACTGTTGGAAAGCTCAGTAGCTAATATTTGCATCACTAAATAGGGTTTTGGTGCTTTCTTTATATGCAAGGTAATTCACAAGTTTATACTGGCACAAGGTAATAATGTATTAATATTTATTAATGTTTCATTTGGAGGAAGAATTAGAGATTTTTATAATGGTTCTGTTGAAACAAAACTTTGACAAAAATGAAAAAAATAGAAAATACTTGGGAATTTTTTCCACTTGTTTTCTGACACAATCCTTTACTAAGTATGTAGGGCACTCTGGCTTTTGGTAGCATTTCAAGATCTGTAGCATCCTGGCAGCATTATAAACCACAATGTGAACAAAGACAATGGCTCTCTTGGCATATCCCAAAGGGATCCAGCAGTTATTAAACAGTGAAGATAACCTAGCTCTTGACTCATAAAACTTATTCTGTTTGGGAGAGCTGACTTAGAGCTAGAAAGACATCTTACCAATGGAGCGTAGGGTCAAATAAAGGTGAGGATTTTGCTTTACTTCCTAATGCTTTATTATTCAAACTGCACAATTTTAAATCAAATCAAAAAGTTAAAACTTCCAGTCAAAATGAGGAAGAGATTTCCAGCCAGTTTGAATAATATTCCTCCCTACTTCAGTTCTGATTATTAAGGTGCTTATTACTTTCTAATGTAGACTGTTGCCATCACCAGCCTTTCCAGAAATGCAATACAAGTGTAGCAGAGAGCTTTAAAGCACTGAATGTGACAAATCAATGAAACACACAACCTGAGTTAAAAAAAATAGAGGGGGGAAAAAGCCCTCCAATGAATAGCATTAGTCAGTTTATAATAAGAGGGAGAATTGTAATTTAGTCATGGTTGAAGGTTTTCCATTTCCTCTAGTATTCACAGCCCCTTTTCATAATTATGCTTTTGTGAAGAGTGAGGTGTTGGGATTCTCTGGGGTTTTGGGAATATCCTTGCTTTATCCTGAAAGCACCTGTCTATTCCCTGGCCCCAGCACAGTTTTTAATCCTGCCCTGGATGTTGTGAGACAAAATGGGCTTCTAATTTCATGGTTGAAGTGAGAAGAGATAATATCTGCTCAGTTCCCTGAATAAAAATTGCTTTCCAGTATAAACCTTCTGGAATGTTGCCTTTGTGTCCTCAGAATGATCAGAATGTGTGTATCTATATACATATCTATAGGTATATATCTATATTGATATCCATTCATATACATGCACATACATACTTATGCATACATGTGTACATATATGACCTCTATAAATCTTCAAAAATAAAATGTAAGGTTTGTTTGATATTATATTCTTAAGCTTGGAAGCAGTCAAGTCTTGTATAGTCTGTCATTGCATCTCCCTTTTTAATTTGTCACATGTTCCATGCATTTCTGTGCAGTATATACTGCCAGTATGTACAAGTACAGCCTGATTCATGATGACATCTTGTAAAAGACCTGCAAAGTATAATGCTAGCAGCTGCAAGGGTGCATCAAGGATGGTACTTTTTAATGTGAGCTTGTAAAGGTTATCACCTTTGTTCAGTGTTCAAACATTAAAATAAGAAGCTGAGTCAGGACAGGGTTAAGGAAATGAGTGCAGCCTGATGTTAACGTCTTCAGCTTGGTAAAAGATAAATGTTTCAGATTTCAATCTGTGGTTCCCAGCAGTGCGCTGGGAACACTGCAGTAGCCCCACAAAAATTGCTAATGCTGATCCAACCCTAGATAATGCGTCTCAGTAGGAATGACATAATGCC
>NW_005841992.1:2019938-2021709 GCF_000455745.1 Alligator sinensis
GAAGACTATGATGTAATGTGTATCTCAAAAATCAGAGCCAGTTTCCGTTACAAAGCCTTGAACACTTGCTGAAGGTAATGAACTAGCATTAACAGTGCAATGTGCAACACTTTTATGATTTTTTTTTAAGAGAAATGATTTCATAAGGTTTAATGTGCTCATATACTCTGCATCCATTTCTAAAGAAGCCTCTTTTTCTCTCACCATCTTCTTGGTAGCCTGCTTATTGATAGCCATTAAGTATTTCACCTAGGTCAGGATGCCTGCAATATGCTAATATGAATGCTGTAATTTATAGTGTTAATGCTGTTGTTTATGCAGGTGAGGCATAAAGTGTATATAGTATATTACAGTAAACCCCACTTAATGAATATGTTATGGAAGGATTTATTAGGGTCACTAAATGGAAAAATTTAAAAACGTTGGTGCTAAGCTCAGACCTGGCGTAAGCAAATTCAAGTCTATTGGCTTCAGTGGAATCATGCCAATTACAGGAAGTCAGACTTTGGCTTGTTCTGGGTCAGTTTGGTCTATTTTTTGTATTTTTCTGTTCTTTTTTTATTGCATTACCATATCAGCAGAACTTGTTGGAGTGTTCTTAGCTCTTCCTACCTATTTCTCAGTTAGGGTTGGTCTTGAGGGGGCTGAGCATCCTGAATTCCCATTCTCCTCAATGGAAGTTCATCATTTTAGGGGTAGCAATGCCTGGAAAGTGCTGTAAAGATCAACAGCTGAAAGCCCAGGTGGGATCTCCCAAACAAGCTTTGCTCAGAAACCATGAGAAGAGCTCTGAAGTCCATAGCAAATGAAAAATGGACAAGATCAGGATCAGGAGTAGGAGAATGAGGCAGAGCTTCACAACTGTCATACTGGGTCATGGGAGGTCAGGTCTGGGGCCACTTAGGGATTGAGGTGCTGACTCAATCCCTGAGTGGGAAGAGTGAGCAGAATCCAGGGACTAGCCAGGTCAGGAAGCCAGGAGTTCAGCCCAAGAGTGGGGTCTAGGAACAAGCTGGGTCAGGAAGTCAGGAGATCAGGCAGAGTGAAGTCAGAGCAAGAGCCAGAGGACCTAGCAAAGCAGGTTGAGATCATGTTGAGCTCTATTTGCCAGTTGCTTACTGTTCCTGCTCATGAGCTTATATGGGGGAAGTGGAGGGGAAGCTGATGCTGAATGGCCACTCTAGAGACAGGAAGTGTGAGGAGAGTTAGGCCATGGTAGAAGCTTCAGACCAGCCTTACCAAGTCTGAGTGGTCAGTGGCAGGCTGGGATGAGTGGCTGTGCTGGTCAGGTTGAGCCTGCAGTCTAGCAACAACCAGCTTGGTTATGGAAGAATAAAGGAGCTGGGGTAAATTGATAGAGGGAATAGGATGATAAAGGGGAGATCTGACTGTCCAGTCAGGGTGTATGAAGTGTGTTCATAAGCCATAGGTCGCAGTGCAGAATAGTGGATGTTTGGTTTTCCCATGCTTCTGAGCTTTGCTGGGTTCCACATGGGGCCAGGAAGGAATTTCCCTCCCCCTACCCCATTTTGGCTACCAGTGTCAGGAATTTTTTTCTCTTTCCTCAGAAGCATTGGGTGTCGGGCACAGCCAAGGCTGGGGATTTTGATCAGAGTGTGCTGATGCTCCTGCTGGGATTTAAAAAACTCCAGAGGTTCCTGGCTAGAGGGTCTTGCTCCTCTGCTTAGGATCAGACCAACTGCCACATTTGAGATCAGTAAGGAATTTTACCCTGTGGTTAGTTTGGCATGGAGTGTGTGTGTGTGGGGGG
>NW_005841992.1:2021740-2023366 GCF_000455745.1 Alligator sinensis
GGGTGGGGGGGGGGGGGGGGGGGGGCTGCCTTCCTGTGCTTCTTCCTTGAATTTGAGTGTATTTTAACAAACTATTTCCTGTCTTTGCAGTGGCAGAAGGACATTGACAATACCCTTGTCTCCCTGCTTAATTTGTGGCAGGTTAAACGGTGTCTTGATGTTTTGAACATTATGCCTAGTGGTTATGTGTGAAGGCTGTTCCCAAAGTTTTCAAGATTAGATTAGACTAACCCTTGTTTTGGGATTAGATAAGGATGATCTTGCCCTGAGCAGGAGTTTCATAGATTCATAGATGTTAGGGTTGGAAGGGACCTCAATAGATCATCGAGTCTGACCCCCTGCATAGGCAGGGAAGAGGGGTGGGGTTAGATGGACCCAGCTAGGTCTAGATGACCCCAGCTAGATACTCATCTAACCTCCTCTTGAAGACCCCCAGGGTAGGGGAGAGCACCACCTCCCTTGGGAGCCCGTTCCAGACCTTGGCCACTCTAACTGTGAAAAAGTTCTTCCTAATGTCCAAATTAAATCTGCTCTCTGCTAGCTTGTGGCCATTATTTCTTGTAACCCCTGGGGGCGCCTTGGTGAATAAATCCTCAGCAATTCCCTTCTGTGCCTCACCAATTCCCTTCTTTAGCCCCAAGTTTAGACTTGATAACCTCTTGAGGTCCCTACCAGCCCTACTTTTCTATGATTCTGTGTCTTCATTTCACTGTGAGTGTTTAGTCTACTGATATTTAGGCCTTGTCTACAGTACAGAGCCTCTGACATTATAGCTATGTCACAGAGCCCCCTAGTAAAGACCCAGTGCATACGAAGAGAAAAATCTTCTGTTAGTGTAGCCAGACCACATCGCTGAATGACATCAGCTAAGCCAATAGAGAGACTCTTGTGTTGAGATGGCTGCATTCACACTTGGGATGCCAGCTTAGCTATGTTGCTGAAAGGGTGCAATTCTTCCACACCCTGAGTCAACAAAGTGATGCCAGTAAAACCTTTGTAGTATAGACCAGGTCCTATTAGTTAGACTGCAAGCTCTCTAGGCCAGAGATTCTGTGTGTGTGTGTGTGTGTGTGTGTGTGTGTGTCACACACACACACACACACAGCCTAGCACAGTAGACCCTGGTTTCAACTGGGACTCTAGGTGCAATAGCACTACTCAGGTGGCGATACTCTGGGGGATCAGACCCTTAAAGTTTCATAGTAGCTAGGGTCAGGAGGGACATGAACAGATCATCTAGCCTGACCCCTTGCCACAGGCAGGAATGAATGCTGGGTTCACAAGACCCCAGACAGGTGATCGTCCAACCTCCTCTTGAATTTGCCCAAGGTAGGGGCGAGGACCACTTCCCTGGGAAGTTGGTTCCAGATTTTGGCCACCCTAACTGTAACATATTACCTTCTGATGTCTAACCTAAACCTATTCTCCATCAGCTTATCACCATTGTTCCTCATCACCCCAGGTGGTGCTGGGGAGAAAAGGCCTCTACCTATTTGCTGTTGATCTCCCCTGATGAGTTTGTAGGTAGCCACCAGGTCCCCCCTCAACCTCCCCTTGCCAAGGCTGAACAGGTTCAGGTTCCTCAGTCTCTCCTCATAGGGCCTGTCCTGCTGCCCTCTCACCAAG